>NW_018397255.1:6493541-6572115 GCF_002168275.2 Theobroma umbraticum | reverse complement strand
ATAACCTGAAATATTAAACAAAATAAAAACATAAAAAATAAATAAAAAATTAAAAGAGTAGAGCTGTTAAGATTCTATGTATATAATAAGAGGCTCAGACACATACAGACACTATTATTAGAGAGCTGTTTGATCTTTAACTTAAAATTTAAGAAAAAAAAGATCAAATTAGATTAAAAAACGTAAATCTGTCATCATTATCTTAATTTTGTAATAATTAATCGTTGAATTAAACTTTTAATGAGAAAAACAAAGAATGAAGAAGAAGATTGATGGGTGGCCAAAGACAAAAGTAACTATGGCCTTTTATAATTACAAAAATGAAATGTTAATTTTAAGCATTTTTAGGATCTTGTATAAATGATGATGTTATCATTCTATAAGTATATATCTAAAATAAACTATTAAAATTTTTTTATGAAAGGAAAATTCAAATTTACTTTTCATAAAAAAGATAAATTAATGTACCTATTTTAAAATCAAATAATTAAATAAGAAAATATTTATATATTTTTTTTAACATCATAAATCGTTTACACTTAAATATTTGATTTATTAATAAGTGTATGTATTATCTACTCAAAGATTTATAATTTTTAAATATTTGTTTCAATTTAGTTTCTAAACACCTCAATTTGTTTAATTTATCTTTATAATATATATTTTTGTTGAATTTAATCTTATGATCTGACACAAATTTATTTTATAAATTTTTTTCTCGATCTACAACATTAACGTTATCACATAACATTAAGGTATCAGCATGTTAATGTCATGCCATCATGTCAATACCACATGACACTGTCACGTTATCATGGTAATGACATGACGTCAAAAGTGTCACGTTAGTGTCACATCAACACATTTAATAGTAAAATTAAATATTATTAAAAAAAAAGATTAAATTGAAATAATTCTTAAAATCAAAAAAATTAAATTATTTTTATTTTGAATAAAAGTACTAAATTAGACAAGATGTATGAATGTAAAGATTTGATGCGTATTTTGAACTTTTTTTTTCTTTCTTAAACTTGTCCTAATTAAGTCATTTTAGGAACTTTTTTGTAAGAAGTAGTCTAAGCAATCAAAGCGAACGGACATTCTTATCTTGTAATTATTAAAGAAAGTTTTATTATTGTTTGCAAGGAAACCAGCTGATTTATTACAAAACTTATTGCATGAGGTTGCTTCTCTAGCTTCTATACTGATATTCGATATTGTAATTTTCTTTTGCTTGATTTTGACGATAAATTATTAGAGCTGGCTATGGTATAAATCTGAATATTTTCCGATTTCAAGATAAAAATCCATTAAAAACAAGGAAAAAAAATTATTTCTAGAGGATAAAACTTAAGAGAGAAGAAAAACTTAACAGTAACTTGGAATTGTTGAAAATAAGACTTAGATAATTGGCTGGGATAAAATGTCCGGATCATCTTTCATCTGATAGGCACTTTTTTTAAGTTGAAAATGTGAGTTCATATCAAGTAATATCAAAACACATATAAAAGATATCAAGATCAAAGCAAACTTAAATCAAAATAAATTTCTTTTATAAATAAAAAAAATCAATATAATAAAAATATTGTATATTTAAATAAGATAAGATACCGCGAATCTGCACTTAATATGGTAACTCATCATGAATCTGCAACATGTAGCTAGCAAACATCATTGCTTCAGCAATTGAGCATGGGTGGGCAATAAAGAATCAAATGAATGGGGAAATAACAACTCTGGACTACAGCCTGCAATCTTACTCACCATCAGTCACGCAAATTCTGGAACATGAAAAACTTCATCCCAATGAGTATGGTCACCCAACTCTTGTTGCAATATTCAATGTCTACAACAGTTATATCAACAAGTGGCTTACAAATTTTACATCTTGGTATAAGACCATAGTTTTAGTCAAATTACGCAAGCACACTTCTTCAAGGAAAAACTCCGAGGTATCAACATCGAATTTGCTATTTAGTGTCTACCACAATTTCCCACAAGTTGACTTGTGAATTCACATCCTGGTCCAAGGCTGTACTTTCAATCAAGCTATGCACACACAGTTCTTGAGAGATAATCTTTGAAATATCGATTCAAGATACTTTCAAACATACAAGGGCTACTTTTTAAAACTTATCGACCACAAAAAAATATAACGTCAAATCACTCTAATACCTTAGGCAACCCACCACAAAATCAATGCAAAGGTCCTACCATGGTTCATATAGACAAGCAAAGGCATGCAAAGTCTAGTATCCCTTTTTCTTACTTTGGTCAATGAGTTATCATTCACAATACATCACTTCAAACTAGGCCCATAGCAATGATTTCAAAGAATATCACTTCAAACCGTGGTTACCATTCACGACATCCAAAATAACCATCCACATCTCTAGAACAGAGTTCCCACGTGCCTTGCTCTCAAAGTATCAAGTACAAGTTCATCCCTTCATATATATAATCATGGATAGAAAAACCCAAATGACATAGGCCATTAGCCTCAAAAAATTCAGTGTGTATAACGCTAGAATATTTAAGAGAAGCATACCTTTTCTTATCAGAATATCAAACTCAATCACATCAAGTCACATGAGTAAGAATTCGGTCTACTCAATATAATGCATCTTTTGCCCTAGTTTTAGTTACAAACTTGTATATCAGCTACAATGAGTATTATTAGAAAGAAACCTATTTGCCATGGTAAGCACTCAACTTCGTTTGGTAATTGATGTACCTCAACATCTCATCATTTGAATGAATTCATCACCTCAAGAATAAATTATCACCAATGATATAATCTTAGATCATTAATGATTTCATCAAAGGTGCTTTATCACCTTGTTTGATATAAAGTTAGGTTTAGAGCCTCACCTCTAACAAAATGAACTATCTTTTCTTAATGAAAAAATTGCCCCTAATTTGATTTATGTATATGTAAGTGTATAATCAAATACATTCCTATAATACAGAAATGGTTATACATATGTGTGGACAATATGTATACACATACATTTAATACATTTATTTCTATATAATAAACCTCATATTGCTATTTATGCAATTATTATATATTAATCTATTACATACAGTAAATAGTATAAATATGTGCATTTATATCGTATGGCTAATTTTGTTTGAACATCAATGTTAAGGGGTGATGTAGTAACAATGATAATTTTGGGGTTGATTAATCATACTAAAAGAATATTTATGCAATAATACCTTATTTGACATAAAGGATGACTGGCACACAGGATCACCTGGATGATACCAAATGGATGTGATCCCATGAGCAACAGCTAATAGAACACAACTGGAATATGTATTCCCATTTGCCAACAGAAGTTTACATCAAAATTCAGTAAAATAACATGCAGACAGAAGCTATCTAAAGTAGAGAAAAAGCTGCTAAATGGAGATACAAATCAATACTGCTATCTTTAAAAACTAATCTTATTCAAAAATCTTTGTATTCTGTTTATCAGAAGTAAGAGTTTGCATAATTCAAAATCTGGTGAGAGTTCAATATTAGCAAGTCAGACAGCTCATAATTGCACAATTCAAGAAATGGTGCAAATTGTATGTTTGTAAGTCACATAAACAAAATGGGTGACTATAGTCCGCTAGTTATATTTGAAATTTTACTGCAATGGCACTGACAGTAATGAACAAAATAAGTGCCTAAAAGCAGTATAGATAGATGTTCACCTTTGAGTTCTTAATTACTGCACCTCATCAGTATTTCAATCTCTGCAAGCCAGTATTCGTCTCCGCTTGTGCAAATTCTCAGAAAGCTGCGTGAGTCCACCACAGTTGTTGACCAAATTTTCTTTCCCAGTAACTTTCATTTTCGGCCTACGCTTGTAAAACAAGCCACAGAACCTGTCCTTGCTATCTGACCCTTGCTTGAGCTTCTACAACATTAAAACAAGATTAAGATCAGAACTTTTGTCAAAAAATAGATTCTGTTAGTAAAATCAAGACAACTAGAACACCGGCATTAGCACTGAATTTGATAAAATGTTCAAATTCTAAAATTACCAGCAGATAGACAACTGATTTACAAAACAAAAACTTCGTAATTGGACCCAAATGAAATATGTAGGATTAATCAACTTCTTAAAGTAAATTATATGGGGAAAGAAGTTTGAAGAAACTGCATATACATATACATATACATGCATGCATACATACAAACATACATACATACATACATATATATATATATATTAACATAAAAACAGCTTACACTAATTTAATGAGATCCAGAACAAAGTGCTTAAAAAACAAGGTTGTGAATTTATGGAACCTTAAAATGAAATATTAAAATATTAATGGCATAAAAGACACAAAACAAAAGATAAGCCTTACCATACCGACATTTGACATATTTCCTCCCAAATCAAGAGATTTTCCTGCATAATATATGACTAAGAAAGCCAGGAAAGAATAATAAATGTTAAAATATACAGTTGTCTCTCAATAATAAGGCAAGCTCCATAAGTGGTACCTCTCATCTCCTTATTATTCATAGAGTTTTTAAGGAATTTATGTAACATTATGGTCCCTTGAAAGGCCAAAAAAGGGTAGCCCAAGAATTGCAGCCTTTCTGAAAGAGGCATTTCCAAGAAACCAAAGGACTTTTCCCATGTTTCTCTCAGTTGAGGTATCGCAGGCAGGACTAACCGCTCAATCCCCAATTGAGTGAGCAGCTGCAAATGAAAATATGTTGCATTCATATTCACTATAGAAATATTTGACCCTTTTCCACACAAACCTAAAACATGGAAGAGCAGGTCCAAGGAAACTACCTTCTCCAACTCCTGCAAAAGAAGTCGGCACATACCCTGCCGACGATATTGGAAAGGCGTAGCAATCAGAGGCATCTCCGCAGCCTTGAGTCCATGGATCCTGAAAATCAAATACAATGAAAGTGAAGCTTATGGGTGAGTACATTCCATAACACTCTATAAAATGAAAATAAAAGAGAAGAAAGCAGTTACCTCACTGTGGCTACAGATAAAATTTCATCACCATTATGGAGAACCATGGCATAGAATCCACGAAAATCCAATCGTTTCAGTTTGGAACTTCAATGAGAGTATGAGTCAGACAAAAAGAGAGAGGATAAGTATCAGTAACCAAAAGTTAATGTAAGATCCAGCTTTTACAAATGACTAAGTAACAGGATTTTCCTCTGTGCCTGGTTTAAAAGGATTTTAACTAAAGGGGGATGTATATATATACACATACGTATACACACACACATAAAGAGTTTATTTCCAACACAGAAAGTGTTAGTCCTATGTCCAACAAAAATTAACAGAAAGCGACTCAAAAGGAGAATTAATGTAAGCTCTTAAAACCATTCCAAAAAGAAGCATTAGAAAGAACAGAACACTAGATACAGAAACCCTTTTGTTTGAACAGAAATGCAGGCCTACAGAATAACACTGTGAACAGTTTAACCACCAATGGCAACCCAAGTTCTTCAAACCAGCAGATTGACCAGCCAGGAAACATCAAAGGATGATCAAGCAAATAAGTAAACAGAGTAAACATTACCAACCACTCATTATTACTTCCAATGTTAGGCCCAGATCAAATCACCTATCAAAGCTCATAAGATCTAAATTCCTTGAGAAAAAAAGGCTTAAATGCTAATTTTAGGATCTAACATTTGCCAAATTTTGATTTGAGGATTGAACCTATTATTTCATTCAAATTAAGATGCAACCTTTTCGATTGATTTATTAAGAAAAATTGATGATAAAAGTTAATAAATTACCATTAATAGAATTAAGGGATTCAAATTTATATTTGTTAAGAATACCTTCACAAGGCAATCATTAGTCTTACTAATTGTATTTTCTAACTTTTGCAATAGCTTTTCCTTAAATGGATAAATCCAAAAAGCTAAATCCTTACTTGAACGAAACAATCGATTGAATACTAAAATGAAAAAATTGACAAATGTTAGATTCTAAAATGTGCATTTAGCTGAGGAAAAATGGATAGCTGGAAATTTCCATTTTAAAAATGTACATAGCCACCAGGGCCTAGCTAAGGTGGTTGAGAGCCATAGGCTGAGGCAGAGATACAAGTTTGAGTGTGGCGCCCTTTTGTTGTGACCAACAATAAACTTAGGCACAAATGACATGTAGAAAACATCTGTTATCCTCAAATTTGATCTAGGAAATTGCAAGCAACATGTAGTAAAATCTGGCAACATAGACAACGCCAATCATGACAAGAATAGGATAATAAGCCAACATTTTCATGATCCATGAAAGAAGATGGGGAGTCCCTGGCTGGATTATGATTACAGAATGATCTAAATTCAGGTGTCATTTAGCAATGATCTTACATAATATATATCCTTCTGGGTAGCAGTATTTATTTAATCATCTCCAAACTTGAATAATTAAAAAAAAAAACTTACACTGAATTGAAAAGAACATCTCTGACCAGATCTCTCTTGGTATGAGGCTCCTTGACAGGTTCGAAACACTCATGGATAACCTTTAGTACACTGGATAGCTTAATCCAGGTGTGAGTTTTTGACATATCAGGAAATTTATAGACAGTTTTTAGCGATCTCATCAGCGTCCAGCTTAAGCCATCCACAGCAGTGGGATTTGAAATTCCCAAAAGTTGATGAAGTTGAGAACACAACTGCAAAGGGCATTAATGTTGCCTTATATCATAACCACGTTGAAATATAAAAAAATCTCAGTCTCCTGGTCTCACTCAAGCAGACAAGAAAATTCAGCAAAATTACACGAATAGATCCAGAAAAAACACCCTGAACATAACTCAATTCTGGAATTCAGCGAACCAAACTTTTCAAAATCATTTGAATAAGCAACCTAGAGCATGAAAAAGAGAAAGAGACTAATACAGGATCAGGGTGGATGGATAAAGCAGCTCCTAAAAGCTATTAAATCACAGCCTTAAAGGAGCTTAGACACTATAAAGGGAATTATACCTTATAACAAGCCTCACTACAAAAACTCTCGAATGGATGCTCTGCAGGAGATAGATTCTGAACTTCACTCAGGCAAGTAACATGATCTACAAGAAAATATAAAAATTTGTTAAATAATCGGTGGTACAAATGACAGATTTAAACAAATTCCGATGAACCAATCCCACATTGACGGGAGCATTGGAGACAAGCATTTGTAAACTGTTCACTATAACTCTTGGAATCTCTCAAGCCACAAAGTCCACAACAGCAAGATGGACAAAACCACTTTTTACTAGGTACATCCTGAAACAAGAAAAACATGATGCAAAAGTCAATCAAAATGAACCGCAAATCGTATTTAATGCACCAATACTATGAAGTATATACACTAAGGGATTTAGAAATTCATACTATATCAGCCACAATCCCTTCATAAAATAATGTATTATGTATTCAAAAAGAAAGCAAATCTCATCCATTTCAGTGCCACGCTTAACTCTAAGGACAAATTGAATGAACAGATTAAGAACCCAATCACAAAGAAAACTTACTCAATGATGATTTATCCTGGCTTCTGCAGGAACCAAAAACTTTCTGAAAGTGTGCATGGAGAAAAAAGGCCTATAGTGGTACCATAGCAAATACAGCAGCATGACACTGCAATACTGTATCATGTTTTAATTATAAGGGTTTTATGCCTTTTTGGGACAACCAAGACTAAGAGTCAATTAATAACTAGGATTTAATCTTATCAGGGTTTTATGCCATACAAAGCACTCTTATTGATGTAATCAAAGAAATTCAGGTTTTATCTACTACTAAATTCAAGAAGGAGCTGCTCTCTCTATTCCCTAGCCTTGGATACCAAGGGACCACCAATGCCCACTCCTTTACCTGTCCCTCTACCAGCCTCTCTTTCTCTCTCCCTTGGTTACCTTTCTGCCAAGAACCCAAAAGAAAAAAAAAGTAAAAAAATCCTAAATGCCTATATTACATAATAAAATAGGTCATTTTTTACCTTAAAAATTTTTAATTGCCAACTGTGTCCTGAGGGCTCAACTTTATTAATTCTAAGATACTAAACTTCAGAAGGAAATTTACCATATTCATATGCACAATTGTACACAATCAGCAGAGTTCTAGAAGCATTTTTTTTTCTTTCAAACAAGTTTGAGGTCTGTTTAGACATCCTAGCGCAGGTAGGTAACCAGATGGGCAGGGTAATAAAAACTCAAAAATAATAATAAAATGAAATAAAAAGCTCTGCATGCATTCAATGAACCTCGCCCATTTTAAGGGGATTGCAATATTTTGTCAATTTGGTCAGTTTATATCAAGTTTGGCATGAGCAGAAGAAACCAGCAGTCTATATTATAGGTATATGATCTAACTAAAGAACCAAAAGTTTAACTTGTTTTCAACAGCTTCTGCCCGCATTAAGCAATGCTTAAGAAAAGCAAGGTTAATTAGTTAGTATGACCTACTCCCTTGTACCAGAAAGGGAAAACCAAATGTCTCTGGCTAGCCCCTAAATTAATTTTAGTACTTATATTAGTTCTTTTTCTGATTCCTTTTCCCTGCACATAAGTCAGGTTTCTATCAGAAGCTTCCCTTTTCTTCTAGCACCCTAATGATCTACCTGACCGCAATCCTCCCAGCATAAAGGAAAGCACTGGTCCAAATAACACAAATAACTGTTTCCAGACCTAAAAAATTTTATTGTTACACCAAAAACCAAAAATTAGCATTCGATATAACACAATATTTTACCATATGAATTTTAGCATCCAAAAAGATCAAAATGCATGTGCTACTAAGTATATAGCTTGTGGAATCTGTAAACAAGTTTTTATACTGCAATTAAATTAGCCACAGAAACACGAGTAAATAGTCCATGATACAGGAAGAGAATGGACCTTGAAGTTAATGCAACTTAAATGATATGAGCACGGGCAGTGATCACAGATAATAAGATCTCCGCCGTAGTGACAGACACTACAAATTGTATCACGCAGTCGGGAGCCACGACATCGCCACTTCCTCTTGCGCCTACGAGAACGAGACACCATGTCTTTAAGCCTCACTTTTTTTCCACAATTATCAAAAGGAAGATTCAGATGATGATGACCAGAAATTAAGTCATCCTCTTTCAGTATGGCATATAGGCCTTTCTTCCTTTTCTTTGGGATGGCTTCAACTTTTGAATCAGCCTGCTTAGGTTTCTTTGAAAACCTTTTCCTCATCACTGAATCATTTTTCAGCTTATAAACAACAAAAAAAGCCTTGTTATTCCTCTTCCCCACCTTCAATGAATTTGTAACCTTTAAATTTGGCCGTTGATATTTATTTGAAATCCTTTTTCTCATTAATGAAGATCTTCTCTTCTTGTGAATCACAGAGAAGAACCCTAGCCTGCTCACCTGCACTTTGCTACAGTCTGGAAAAATGCCAGCAAGATTATTATCAATCTGCCCATGCTTTCTGGAACTCCTGCAGGCTGATTGATTGTCTTGAACATGAGAAACAGCATAAGAAAGGGTTTCACTTCGTCCTGAGCTGTCAACAGAGATCTGATTACCCTCATTTTCACAAACTGTAGGAGACTTTTGCTTGTCTATTTCAGATTCAAGTTTACCAGACTCCTTTTGTATGGGAAGAGCAGAAGCACATATTTCTTTATTAGCATCAGAAAAATGATCAGGTATCTGATCAGACTCATTTATACTGTAGTTACTCTTTATCAGAGATACACCTGATGTCATTTGCTTTTCCCCACAAGATTTATCTGCCTGAAGACTTTTCTTAGTAGATGTATTTAATGTAGATAGCTCCTCATGTTTCAATTTTGACATTACAGACCGTTTCCTACCTTTGTGCTTACCAAGAGGACCTCTTCCCTTTCCCTTTTGACATGATTTAACAGCCTTGAGATCATTGCAACTCCCTGCCTGCACGAAAGTATCAGCTAAATGGGGATTTGCTTCCCCAGGATCCTTTAATTTATTTCCTTTCTTTCCTACCATCCATGCCAAAATTTTGCGATTAGCAAGATTGCGCCGGCTTGACCCAACTGCAATCTCCTGAACAACTTCCATGAAGTACTTCTTCCAAACAGTTCGCACGCCACAAGTCCACTCAGAGATCATCTTTATGAACCCATAATTTAAACGTAAGGAGGACCAAACTTTCTTTACACAACAAGCCAAGGGAACATCACCTTCAAGCTCCTTCGCTAACTGCACCATTATCCATACACCTCTTTCTCTCCAAATGCCCATAAACTCATCCCACTCATGAGCTACACGTAATTGACTCATGCTGAATTTGCACTCATCACCCTCATCAGGAAAATACACAGACCGCTCAGATGCATTATCATCATTATCCAAAATAACCTTCCCACCATGCATCTTCAAACAACGCATCAACACAAACCCCAAAACCCAAATTTTGATTAGAATAAGGTTGAGACAGGGGAGGCAGAGGTCGTATATGCCCACGATAGGTTGATGGAATGTGGCGACGGCTATGAAGACCTTCAATTGCCTCCGTCACAGGTATGGACTCAATGAGCTTTGAGTCACCTGCTTCACACAAGAGTTCATCATATTCAATTGATCGAAATAAGTTTGAAACACCAACAACCACCCCAGGGTGCCATGACCCCCGCAGACCTTCCTCAAACTGGCGAACCTATAAACAAGCCACAATGGAATTCATATCGGCACAGCAGCAAACCAAATAAGTGCAACATTTTGTGAAAAAAAAAAAAAAACTAACAAGTTGATCAATACAGGAACCAAACATCACTAAAACTCATAACATTCATTTACATACAATCAAGATAGGTTCAAAGAAAAACCTAAATATACAAAAAACCTTTTTAACTTGGAAACAGGCATAATTACTTGTGAAGAACTTGCATATTCAAGCTAAGAACTATTCCAGTTTTAACTTAATCTCACTGAAATTTTTTGACAGTGCAGAGAATGGGGATATTAGCTTGGAACTTCTCTTTAATTTAAAATAAGATTAAATACTTAGGATATGCCTTAGCCTCCTTTACTTAGCTCTTCTGTGATTTAAAAAAGGAAAAAGAAACATTTATTTGTGTTCACGAATCAAATCTCAGTATCTCACTCAAAAAGTAATTAAAACCAATAAAGATTTTATGCACTTACTCAAATTCAATTTTAACAAAATATAATTACAAATGATTTTAAAATTAACAATCGCCAGCGAAAATGCGCTCTCGCGTGGTTACTCAGAAGATGCGGGAAAATTACGAAATTTCAGATTCGAAACCTTCATGTCTCAAAAAGTCAAATGAAAACAATGTAACAAAAGATTTCCAGGCTTCGGCCAGGAATCAACTCAAACGCATGTAATTTTTCAATATTTCGCTAAGAAATCACAATTTTCGAAAGAAACAACAAGACAAGTCTCCTGTTTGGCTGCCCAGAAAATGCAGGATAAATTAGAATGAATTCTCAACTTGCAGGTGGATCAGAAAAATCAAAACAAAAAATAAAACTAATGTCAATTTTGAATCAAATTTCCCTCTCTTTTTTTAGTAAGAAACCAAACAGAACAAAAAAAACTGAAAATTAAAGAAAAGAACAATAAAATAAATCAAATTTTCCATTTAAAAAGAAAAAAAAACCAGCGGTAGCAATTACCTCGACTCTCTCATTGAGAAGAAGCTTCCGCCGGTTCATGAATTCAAACTCTTTTTTTTTTTTTTTTCCCTTTCTGGAGACAGAGGGAAGCAGTCCAGCTAATGGGTCTTACTTTAACAAAGAGAAAGTTTGGGTTTTATTTAGTACTATATTTTTTTTATTTTCTTTCTTATTTATAGTTTAACTAAATAATGTAGGGTTTTATAATTTATGGCAGAGAGGAATTATTCTGCTGCTGGAAGGAGTTTGAGTAAAGTTGCTGGGCCGTTCGTTCTCCGCCGTGTGTAAGATCGATGTCTGCTTCAAGTGTAATACAACAACACCAACACTTAATCTTATGTAATACACCGAGTCAAGGACGTTTGGAGGATCTTTTAGTTCTCAGCCGTCGATATGTTCTAACTTAAGTAGTCAATAGACAGTCCAATAGCTTTCCCGCGAACTATGCTATTTTTTTACCTGGAAAAATTAATAGCTAAGTACACTGGACGTTTTGGCTGAGCTATATTACATATCTCCTATTCCATAGGAATTCGGTTAGAGTCAAGACCTCGGACAAGAATTTAAGAAAGGTTTAATATTTGAAATTTTTTTTAATTATTTTAAAAAATTAAAAAACTAATTTTTTATTATATTTAATTAAATTTTTATATTGTTATTTTTATCAAATAAATATGATTATCAGTAGGGGTCAGCATAATTTGAAACTTTGATTAAAATTTATTGTTTCTTAATTAATTTGCAACAACTTTTTAAAATCAAAACACTAGAAAAGCTGTAATTTATATATGGATTTGATTCTTTTTTCTTGGATTTCTTCTATTTTCTCTAATTTTGCAACTAACTCGAAAAATTAAAATATTATAAAAAAAATTATTTTTATTGCTTTTGTTGATAATGACAATTGATTTTGTTGGACTGAACTAAGAAAAAAAATTAATTAGGTTGCATTTGTGGACATTGGTTCTTAAATTTGTTGGACTAAATCACAATTAAATTAAAAAAATCTTAATTTTATTAGCTTTTATTTTTCAAGACAAGGAAATAAAACCCTATCGAAAGAAGGAATTATGTAATCATAAATTTGATCTATGATCTAATCACAAACATTTTGAAGCTATTCCTCGTAAGTTTGTTCGCCTCTAGGTTTGATGTGTTAAATAATTAAAAATACCAACTCATGAAAACACGAGGAAGATCGTGCACTAAGTCACATCATTAAATAATTTAATAAATTTTAATATCACTTATTAAATATTTACATTTTAATTTAAAATATATATGTTAAGTAAAACAATACTCTTATATATTCAAGATTTGAAATAAAAAAATATTTATAAATTCAATATTTATCTCATTTCTTTCTTATATAAGATTTATGACGCTTGCACTAGTCATCAATAAAAGAATAAATCAACCACTGAATTGATGAAAGCAAAGCTTCCGGCCCAATCAACTCAACCGACTATTTTGATTGAAGCATAAAAGTTATTGAAAATATAATTTTATCATGAAATAAGAATTAAATATGATGAATGTCTTTAAAAAAATACATTGAGTTAAAATTTAATAAAAATCTACAATTTCAAAAGTTTAAATCTCAATACATTTAAAATATTTTTAAAAAATTAAAATATAATACTCAAAAAACCCTTAAACTATTTAAAGAAATTCAAATAAACACTTAATCTTCTAATACATTTCATTAAGATTTTATATTTTTATTTTAAATCAAATAAATTCTTAAAACTAATTGTTAACTAATTATTATTGTCAATATATCACTTATCATTTTAAATTCACATGACATTAACATAATTTTAACACTAGTGAAATCCACATTATGATGTCATTATATTACATCAACATATTATATCATCACCTATTATAACATAAGCATATCACATAAAAACCACATGAACATAATAACTAATGATATTTTAACTAATAATAATTAATTAATTAATTATTATAAATATTTATTTAATTTTGAATAAAAAAATTAAAACTTAATTAAACATAAATAAAAAAATTAAAACTTATTCAAATTTTTCTGAATAATTCAGAGAACTTTTTAATATTATGTCAAAACTTAGATAATAGTAAAATCTGATTTAACAATCCGCCAACCACCCAGTTCTAAAATATTGCTAGACATTGCAAAAATAAACAATTACATGTAACAAAATAAATGAAAAGAACTATGCGGAAGCAAAATATTCCAAAGTAGGACCTTTGAAAGGGGGAAAAAAGGAAAAACCAAGCTTTGTTCTGTGAGATGTTGTTGGTGTCCTGATATGTTTCATAGCATTCAACAACTAGAACCGGAAAGCCCTCTCTCAATCAGGAAAACAGTCTCAGGCGTGTCGTTATCGGCTGTCGGCACATTGGGCATGATGAAATTGTCGTTCCGCAATCCTTGCAAGTCTTTGAACAAGAAAAGATAAATATGATAAATAATTTGTCTGTTATCCATACATATCATCCACATGAACTGTTAGAGGTGCATACAAAGTATTCCATTTAGCTTTGTAGAACATCTGCTATGATTTCTGGCAGATTTCTTTAGCCATTTCATAGGCACTTAACCAACTCAATTCAGGGCATGATGAAGTAAAAATCCTTCAAGACTGCTAAGGCGCTAACAATATAATTCAAAATGAGAAAAAAATAGATTTATACGAGAAAATTTTCTAATTTGCATCTATTGAACCTTAAAACTTGACAAATTTGTAACCTGTCTCACCTAACAACACCTAAACTAGTACTTAAGCATGTTGAATTAGTACCAAGTCCAACACTATGCTCATGTAGCATCCCAATATGACACAAGATGAATGAAGTCCTTTTCCGATTGATGCTCATGGCTGATAACTTGAAATATGTGCTTATGAAAAACATGGAGGGATGTGGTGGTGGAGTCATGTGACAAGAAAATTTAATCTATGGGCTTTCTAAATATATCAGGTTACCTTAAGTTGCGCCAAGATCTTAATTGCTCCTCAGAAGCTTGAGGATGGTCAGGGAGTTAAAGGATAAAAAAATTGCATGTTAAGGGCATGGAGCATGCCACATGAGGCATGGAAGGTTCCTATATGACATTTGACAGTTTCCTTGTAGCATTTTCCATTTTACTTATCTCTCTTTTCGAACTTGTAGCTGCTCTTAAGGGTGCATTGGGCATCTTTTGTATGTGACAATAAACACTTCTCATTTTTTGTTTTCTTTTAAGAAAAAAAGTACTTGAGGAAAAGCTTATTGCTTATCAAAATCAGAACAGCATCTCTAGAAATATGTTCCCAGTGCGTCTACCTAGACCTGTATAGCCAATACTTTTTTTTGAATAGAGAGAGCAACCTAAAAGTTTACTACAATAAGTGAGAACTACCTAGACATACAAACACCAACCTCGTATAAAAAGCTTTTTAATGAAAAGAAGTTGAAGGCGAAAGCATATTACTAAATAGTTCATTTGAAGAGATTCTCTTTAATATGTTCCCAATGCAGTTACCTAAAATGCATACCAAACACTGTATTTTAAATTAGTGATAGAAATCTAAAAACTCTATAATTTGATCAAGATGCACTTACTGTGTGACCGCATCCAAAAGCCATGTCCTTTGGGTTTGTCAAGCAGATAGGGCAGACCTTGAAGAACACAATGCACATCTCAAGACCAATCTATGGATTTGAATACAATTTTGTGCAAAAAGGAGGAAAACTTAATTGAAAAGAAAACCTATTACCGGCTCTGCTTGGGAACCTATTACAGGTTGTTCTGGGGCTGTTGGTTCCGCTATTTCATAGTTTGCCATGTGTGGGATCGATTGAACAGCATTATCATGATCAATCACTTCTCGTGGAGGTGGAAGTGGTCTATGATGTCCACCTACTGATTCTCTACTGCATAAGTTTTAACCATTTTATGTTTGCAATTGTTCCAAACTGAAATTAAAGATATACTGAAAGCTGGCTTATGGCCTTACTTATCATAATGAATATTCAAGGTAGCTCTGTACTGATATGGAATTTCCATGAGGGCAGCAAGAGCAAAGGCTGCTTCTTTTTTTGATGGTTCTGTGTTCTCAGACATGATTTTTGTAAAGTTGACAAACTGCAAAGAAATGGTGGCACAGAACACCTTCAGAGGTTTCACTTACTAGCACAAAATAAATTGGATTAGACAACTCTTTGTAAAGAGATTACTATATGTAAAAAGTACATCGCAATTGCAGGCTCAACTCTGTGATGGTGACCAAGCGTGCCCATGAAACAACATTAATAATAACAATTATATATGTACTGGAAAATAAAATACACAGTAAACTTCATAGCAGAAAGGTTGCTCTGTGCATATTGATTCAAAGACACTGCTTGCATACCTGGAAGTTGTCAAAGCTGCGATGTGGAATGTTATCATCAAATTGTTGCATTGAGTCCCAGGGTCCATCACCCACTCCAACCAAAATAATTGAGAGAGGATAATGGCTGTTTAACAAATGCCATGATCAAGACAACAAGAACATGATAAAAACTTAATCACTACAAGTTGCACTTCTTTACCTAGCAGCAACAATGGATTCTATAGTTGCTTGTTCTTGTGCACTCAACCTTCCATGTGGTGTGCTAGGATTCCTTGTAACCTATGAAATCAAATAAACATCTCAAATGATTGATGCATAGAAGAGAAAGAATACATGATAAAAGATTTAAGACTGAGTGCACAAAGCATGTTCTATCAACCTGCCCGTCTGCAATAATGACAAGAACATGGTACTGCCCATTACTTCTATCCACAATGTCAATTGCGGCATAAATAATTGGAGCAAATGAAGTTGGACCTGGTACAAGGGTAAGACATTACCATATTCAAATCTCAGCAACCATTCTGAAGGTTAAATAAGACTGTAACTAAAGGATTAGCTCAAACACATAGCATTTAAGAGAAATCTCATACACCATTGCGGGCTTATAAGTCTGGACTGAAAACAGAATGCTAAAAACGTGACAACATTGGGAACCACACAACCTAAGATCTTTGAGATTAAAAGACAGTAAATTTAGTATGAATTAAATATCTTTGAGATTACAAGAAATACAAACAAATTCTAACATTCAATGTAAATAAGGTTTAAATGTGTATAAGGCGTGCACGAGTGAATGTGTCTAAATAAGTAGATAATAAATTCATTCTTGATTGAAAATAAAAGACATTACAGAATTTAATTAAAAATTTGTAAAACTAAAATTGCAACCATTTCGCATGAAAATTATGAGCAAAACTAAGAATTTGAATAAAAAACTGAAATTAAAATTTTCATTTTAAAATAATAGAAAAAATTATGTAATATTGTATATTATCTCTTAACTCAAACAACAATGGGCCACCTACCATTCAATCGTGACTCTGTCCCTGACCTACAGGATAATTTTTTAAGACAGATTTATACAGTTATGAAATTAAAATATGCATAAATGCAGGAATCTCCTAGAATTTTATTCAAAATTTCACCCTTTTTTCCCAATTGATATCAAGAATCTTCTTTTCTTTATCCTTAAAACAGCAAATTTGGACACGACCAAATGTTGGGAAACGATGTAATAACATACATTAAAACAAGCATGGATAATATGAGAATGTTACATTGGATATACATGCCTATAAGAAAAGATAAGATTGGGAATGAGTACAAGAAACATATGCCCCCAAGAAAAGATATTATTCAATAGAGGACAGCCATGTCAAGAAGCAAGGAAGACCAAAATGTTATGGATGGAAGCTATTAGGAAAAGGATCCCACTTCTATTGAGTCTACCAAGGTTTGGACTTGTACAGAGGCACGATGGCACTATGTAATTTATATAGCTAACCCTACTTGAAGTGAAAGGCTTAGTTTGTTGTTGTTGATCATATATGTATGTTTATGTATGTGCGTATTCGTTATTTAAATGTTCATGCCAATAGGGAAAACCTTTACATACTTATGATACATCGAGTGTTTCATGAGTAATAACTTGTTTCGTACTAGTTATTATTTATGAGCATTAATATCTTCCAAGCAATAAAGTTAGATGATGACCATGAAATTAAAAATGACAATTTCTTCAACTGAAGGCATTAGAATAAAACAATAGATATGTAAATCACACATGATGTATGGCCTGCAAAATTCTTAAAGCAATAAAACAGAATAGAAGGGAAGATCTTCAAAAACCTGCCAACTTTAAGTGTGGAACAATCTCTCTGTACCGTGCAAGAGCTTCCTCAAAACCATGACAAGATCGGTGATCAGGATAGAAGCTGAATACACATTTATCATGCGTTGATGCTACCCAAAAACAAGCATAATAAGATAACTAATTCAAGAGGTAAACCATAAGGCAAATAATATATAAAGGTACTAACCGTCACCAAAACCAAAACAAGGTATTAAATTATCTTCATCAAAAGGAGATAAAGTACGGCCAATTATAGAGATTGCTTGCTCATATGGATTAGGTGAGCTACCAATAGCATGAAGGCTTCTTCGGTTGAATGAATATTTTCCTATAGTCAACAAAATGTGAGCTTCTTTCGCAACTAATTATTTGTACAGTTTCATAAAAACCATAAATTAAGATAAAAGGAATCAGCCAGGGAGCGGGTGGGGCAGAGATTACCTGTCCACTCATTGCTTTTTGTGAAGTCAATACCAAGTATTAAATTGGATGATTCAAGTCCTGCCTCTCTCAATGCAGAAATAACCTAATTCATGTGTATTATACTTCTTGTTACCAAATATATTCCATTCAAAAACACATATAATAAATGAAATAAATACCATACATACATGCATGCATGCATACATAAAGTGACCCATCATTTTCATAAATCAGAATAAAAAAGTTGAGAAATAGAAGAGAATGCATCCTAATTATATCTTGTACGATCATTAGATGACATTGCAGTTCAATTGCTTTCAAGTTTTCTAATGGTATAATGACCTCTAAATTTTCATATCCTTTTCCCTTATAATCTATGCCAATTTTAAATCTGAAGTACTAACGTATTCTTTGCCACATGGAGTATTACCTGACACTTCTTTAACTCCTAGGGAGGTTACGTTGTCACAAGCAATATTACAATATTGCATCATTTAACAAACGAACCCTCCATCAAAATTTTCATGCTAAGATTAGGTCATCTCCCATAGCAAGTAACCATCATCCATCCAACTTAAACACTTTCAAATAAGATATTATCATGCAATTTTCCCATATCCACCTCAAACTTTATGTCAATATTGATTTCCCCATTTCTTTATAACAACTTTCAAGTTTCTGACTTACCATACGATGGTATGCATGAAGACATACCACATATGCAATATAAAAATATCATGGCTTAGTTTTGCAGGACATGTCCGTATGTCAAGTTGCAAAAGTTGGTGCTGTCATCCAGGCTGGAGCTAGGAATTCTTTTCAAGAAGGCCAAATTGAGCTTCATATTTTTCTTTCTTATCTTTAGAGAAATAGGTCACTATCATAGAGCTAATATACTTCTAATTGCACCATATTTAATATGCTGTTATCTTAAGAAAGTAGGAACATCCATAACTTGGGAAATTGAGCACTAAAAATAGGAATTTAAATGAATTATTATCTCCATAAAAATTAATCCCAATTCATGGAATTGAGGTTCTTGATATGTAGTCTCTTAATAGAGCTATGTACATGCTTAATAGACAAGAAGTATGTGCAAACAGTCATGGTTGATTTGCTATCTATCATTCTCTCAAACGCACCCGCAAGCAAATATAGAATAATACAAACTCAAAAACATGTAGCTATACCTAAATATTCTAAGTTTTGAAGGACAATAAGTATTAGTTACAATGTTTTAACAATTTATATCAATAAAAAGAAAAAATAAGCCACATTGGAACCTTCTTGTGCAACTCGTCACCTTAACAATTCTAAATAAAATTGCATGAACAAATAATAGCTGAGCAGATTTGGGAAAGTTTACCTACTTACGGTTTGCAGTTGCTAGGTTGAGAAAATTAGGCATTTTAAGGTTTATGGCCATGGTGGAATTAAGACTAGGGTTTAAGAATCAATTCGGTTTGACTAAATGTAGGGAAAGAGTGTTGAAAATTTTAAGCAGCAGTAGTAGTATAAAGCAAATTTAAGAGGCAGTCCTTGTGCTGTGAACACTAATCCAAGAATACTTATATAAATACAGAGAAAAAAGAAGAAGAGAGGAAACAATCACACAATCATAAGTTTCCTAAAAGAACTCTCAATAACTTACATCTTTATTAAAACTAAACTCTAGGAAGCCTGGAATACCAATAGTCTGTAAATACTAGGATTAACAAAATCTAGGATTCAAAAAATCATTAGAGCTAGGAATAAGAGCAACTTATGCAGATTAAGGGCCTTATAAAGCCCTAATAGCTTGGCCCAAATTTAGACCCAACGGACCATGGCTAAGACCCATTCCAGCAACATGAAAATTGCAAAAATATACCTAAACACCCAAAACTTGATCAAACTGATAGACTATTGTACTAATGACTTACTAACTACCAAGGGAACTTTCCTTTGGACCAGAAGGTCTTCTTTAAACAAAGAACCTTTGGCTTCTGAAGAGGACAAAATTTAACCAGCCATAGATGCATCATCACCAATTAAATGCACAATTTTCAGAACTTCAAGTGAAGAAGGGTATGTTAGAAATAAATTCAGATATATACAAGGAAGCTATGGCCTACCTAATTGCAGCCCACAACCATCACTAAAATGCTGCTATACAATATAATCTCTTAAAAAATGTTTCATACTCCTTTCTTGTTTTAAGTCAAGACATGTTAGCCAACCAAAGGGACTATTGTTGCCAAATGTGCCACATGCTTATAGAAAAATAAATTATAAAAATTCTTAAAACGTTCTTTCTGTTTTTTTTTTTTTTTCCACTCCTTAAAACCCCAAAATCCTCAAAAGAATAGTAGTTCAAGGTCACAATCTGATTCAGTTCCCAATCACTAATACCCACTTTTAAATCTATATTTTAAGCTCTAAAGTCCAGCAATTTCATTATATTACGTGATTTTATGTTCAAAATGCATTATTTAGTAAAAATAATTTGCAAGTTAATTTAAGGAACCTCCATTCCTGTAACCGCTAAAGATACCTTTCAAGCTCTATATTTTTTTTTGAAAGATAATGTGATATGCACTCATAGTGTCTTCTGGAAAGTACCTGGTCATACATAATGTTTTACATACCAATATTTCAGTTCAAACTAATATTTCTCTTTTGAAGTTTCTTCAATAACTACCAAAAGCTGACCCTGTCCTTTAAGTAATGCCCAAAAGCACCAAATAAGGAAGAAATGAGTTTCCATTTTACTAAATAACGGCAATAAGTTTGTTCAGCTCAATTTCATAAGGACTTAAAAATTTATCTGTCCTGCTATGTCACAGCTATATTGGATTTGAAGGAAAAAAGTTAGAATTTAAATGAAGCTTTCCTAACTCTTCTAATTTCATCTATTTTCTTCATTCCACAAATCCAGGACTATGCTCTCCAACAGTTGTATGGATGTCAAATCCTTCTTTACAGCTTCAACATGTGATCTTAGCTCTACCTCAAAACCTCTTCATCTCTTCTTGTATTTAATAACCAGCTAATGTGCATCCTTGGCCTACATTCAATATTTTCAAACCATTCAAGTCATCCTTTAAAGTTTTACTAGCTGGATGAAAACCGATAATGATCAACATCATCAATACATAATGCATTTAGTTTTTAATTATCTGCACAGAGACTTGAGCAAGATAAATTGGCTTCATATTATTCTTTCCATGATAACCAACCAATTCTAAAACTGATTGTTTGCTATTTCACTAGGTTTGAATTTAATCAATCAGTTCAAACCTAGACTAGGTCATATTTCAATTGAGACTAGCAATGCGCTTTATATAAAAGTATTGATTTTCAAACAAGCCTTGCTGTCAACAACTATAGTAAAACATGAACTCACTATACTATCAGGATATGCTCCGTGTTGGCATCTCATGTATAGTGACTACTTTTCATATAACGAATTAACCAAAAACCTATTAACAGATAATATCTCCTATGACCATTGACCTCAATCTATAATTCAAAGTTCAGAGTAACAGTGAAAACCTGATCCAAAGAGCTGAAATTGTCAGGTATAAATGTAGCTTGCTGCCTAGGTCGATGGATGTGTTCCATTGAACTTCCTGCATGGGATGGAGGTTCGTAAGAAGGTTGATGCCAAAAGTCAGTATGAGAATCATCATATCCTGATTCTGTATTCCCCATACCAGAGGAATTGGTACCTTTATCCAAACACAAACATGCCTTTACAAGCGTCAGGAAAGACTAGTTTATTTCTTATACACAAATCCCTCAAAATATAATCACAGCAAAATGAGCTTGTAAGAAACAAAAAAGAACATCTAAGTATGCATTGAAAATATAACTACTTGATTTACTGCAACATATGACTTAAGCCAGAAGACATAGTTTCTATTTCATGCATTTTTTGGAAACTAATACAGATAAAAAGCCATGGCAGTGTGGATTGAAAGTTTCTACTGCTTCATGTACTGCTTATTTTAGAAAGAGTTCTATTCCAGCTTACGCATTAAGAGTTAAGACATAAATCAACTTCAACAATTGAAAACCCTGCATACTGAGATGATTTTACTGAGAGTTTGAATACAAAAGCAAACAATACTTTTGACAAATTTTAGACTAAAGCTTTAACCTTTGGGATAATAATATAAACGATCTTACTTCTATATGGAACAATTCTATTAGCAATTTAGTCATTTGTTCACTTTTAATGAATGATTCTGCGTTTCACCGACGACTTTTGATCTATGGTAACTCTTGCGTTGGTAAAAACCAAATAGCAATAAAAAGCAAGCAGAAGTAACGGAAAAAGAAAACAGAGTTGAACTCAGAGAAACCAATCTATACCCCTAAAATCTTCAAAGCTGCTTAACAGAATAACGTTCATCACCTATCTGAAATTCCTTTTATCTATCATAAATCATATAATTTCCCTTTTAAATGCAATTGGAAGCTGAGAAGCTATCTCTACATTAACCACAGCTGAAAGTCGAATTAGTTCAAAAATTTCCTTTTAACTTCTTCCATAATCTTCTCTCAGCAACCAAATAGAAATCTATGGAAACAGTTGAAACATTTCAGATAAAAAGCTGTTACTTCGATTAGATCGATTTTCTAGTTTCACTCCAACTTAGTTCCCAGCGATATCAAATTTGTATCTAAATTAGTTCAAATTTCATTCCATTAATAAAATCAATGGAAATTTATTACCAAACCAAAGAAATGAAGTCAGAAAACAGATCAAAGAGAGACTAAATGTACAGCCAAAAAAATTGTAAAAATGAAAATTAAAAAAAAAAAAAAGATCAAACCATTTGCATGAAAACAGAGAGAAAAGTTACCTTTCTGATTAAAGAGAGAGAGAGAAAGAAGAAAGGAAAAACAAACAGTGGCTACAAGGCAATTTAGATTAAAGACTTTTTAAGTAAAAATAAATTAGTCATTCATGAATAAAGACACTTTTGTTGACGACTTTCTTTTCTTCTTCTCCTTCTCCTTCTTTTCGTATTGTTGACAAGGCTTTTCTTGTCCGAGCGGTTCACTAGTTTGATTTCGGAGTCCGCAACGAAACAATCTATCTTACAGGGCTCTTTACATCGTCTTCCGTCACAGACTCACAGTCCAGTAATAGCCGTTGGATTCATTCTGTTCGGGTCGTTATGATGGTCTCTAAAGGACACGTTGACTTTGCTAGTAGCTAGTAGACGAACGTGGATGATTTTTTTTTTTTGGCCAGATATATAATGCGGCTGATTAATTATTAATCCATATAGTACTATTTTTATTTTATTTTATTTTATGATTAATTCCCGGAAAATGGTGCTGATTGAAATTAGGCAGCAGCAATGAATCATGAATTGTTCCATTTCCATAATATTCCCTTGGAATTTTGGAATTTTACTAGTTTCTAAGCGTGAGCTTGGGGCAATTTTACTTGTCTCAAATTGTCAAATAAGATTTATTTTCGGTCCTGATTTTATCCTTGTGGGCAAAAACATGATAGCTGATTGGCATTTGCTTTATTCAATAAAGAATCTTGGCATAAATTTGGATCATACATGAATCCAGACTTAATCATGGCATAATAATTACTGACAATACCATGCTAAACCATCATGCATTAAGCCCAGTGCAAAGAAGATGTCATGAGTAATGGATCTTACATGGACTCAACAGTCAAGTGAAATTGGATATTTTAAATATTCACATCATCTTTAACCTAAGTAATCTTTTGTGACACAAAACTGTCAGAGCAGACAATACTTTATAAGTTGGTATGAACCGTGACAGCATGCTTAAGGACCATATCCTATTCCAACATCAATGTTTTCAAGTATGATGCTAGCAATTAAGCTACCAGATGACAGAGTACACTTGATAGAAACAACATTTATATCTCAATATATCAAGTCTTTTCAGCAACCCTAACTACAATACAATATTCAAAAGCTTGACATGAAAGAGGTCAATTAGCATACAAAATAGTAAGTAAAACAGGCTAGCTTCTATCCAGAAAATCATCCTTCGTTTTCCCGATACATGAGTCAATTATAGGTGATGACAATGGTTATCTCCTAAACAAACCAGAACTTAGTAATGTTCTGCTATACTCGGCAATTATAGGAGAGCTCTTCACTAATTCCCATATCTTGGCAGAACTTTTTAACCAGTCACGTTCAGAAACATTCCTCGCAAAAGAAGGGCAGCTCATGGATAATACCTGTGAAGAACACTTGTTATAAATCTGATAACATGAAGCAAAACCTTTTGACTTATGAAAAGTTAAAATATTGCTGCATTCCTGAGACGGCAGAAGAAGAAAGAGGCAGAGCAGAGGGAGGCACTGGTGGAGGAAAAAAGATGTGTGAAAAGAGACCTGATCCCGTAATTTCCACAGTGAGGAGACGTAGCTTTCACACTCAGCTCTGGGAGAATCATCTTTATCCTTATATGGCATCACAAATAAATTAAGCAGTGCTGTATCTTTAGCATTAATCTTAGTATTTCCACATTTATGTCTCATAAATGAAGAGGAACCGAAATATCGTAAAAGTGCCTTCTGCATTTGCACAATATTAGGCGGAGAAAGATCTTGATCTCGTAGCCTATAAAAATTAAGAACACGGATAGATATGTTACTGCTGTGGACCTTTAAGTATCTATGAGAATAAAAAATCTACTCATCACATACTTATAAAATATGATAAAGAATATGAAGTTCTAGAATGATTTCATCATATAATAACATTAAGATCTGTTCAAGGAAAAAGTAAAGAAAATACAATCCTAACTCCTAAATGATGCACACAATATGCCAAGATTCATCAATATTCAAAAAGGAAAACTGATGTCTTCAAAAACTGGCCATGCCCAGTTGCTTGAGCCAGTTTAACCAGGACCCAATAAGCTCTCTAGGCCAAACATCCCTCTTGACCAAGAAGTGGTAAAAACCCAGAAAAAATCTGAGTAATATTTTATATAAGAAAAAAGGGAGAAAGAAGAAGAATAATTATTTCCTGACCTGCCCATATCAACCATCAAAAAGTTTTAAGAGAGAATATTCATGGATGATGGTTATTTAATGAAGACAAACTCTTTTCTAGTGGCCAAACTGGTTATAGTCATAGATCTAATAAAGCAGTTGCTTAGTTGAAAAAATTGCAAGCATAAGCACCACATCTTCTCTGAAAAAAGATGGAGAATGAGAAAAGAAAAAAGGACCTCGTAAATTTAAGTAGTGCACAGACAAAAAAAAAATGGTGAGCGATTTATGAAGACAAAAGAGGTATAGAAGAGATAAAAAAGATGAAAACAAAGAGGAATCCTAGACAAAAGAGGAATATGCAGAAATCACAGAGTCAGATGATAAAAGAATCTAAACACCTGAAGATGTAAATTGGGTCCCATCAAATCTTTATATAATGGTGCTAACTATAATATCTGGGAGGGTTAACAAAATTTCTATTTTCTAGTCATAACTTCTTTGTTTTTTGTTTTTTCTTTACAAGAAAGATCTGGTGATCAACATGTTCACAAATGTCATTCTTAACTTGGCGGGTTGGCCTCTGGGATGGATTTGGAAACCGAGAGGAAACCAAAATATTTGAGTATGTATCCTGTATATTATCAGGACCACCCATATTTACAGTGTACCTGTGAGATTTTCTACTAATAATACTGAAATAACAAATATTCAGAAAATTTATATGAGATGCGCAAGAGTAATATGGATAATGAAATAAATATTAAATACCAAATCATGCACCTTAATATGTTCACTTACAAATAGTTTTCCTTAAGAGTCTTAACAATTAAGTGAAAACAACATAAGTAAGTAATTTGGGCAATAACAAGTTACTGTTTGTTCACAATATTGTTGGTACTTCGTAAGTTGCAGACAAAATTACAGAGTGAGATGATCCAAAATGAGCTTTGAAAACACATTATGCGGTTTGCTTTAGTTCAACCTTGAAATAACCATGGTCCTGGAAATATAGGTCCTAGAAGAGGGCACTTGAATTGGTCCAAAGTACAATTATATAGCCAACAGCTACACTGCCAGGCCTATATAAGCAAGAGCCATATACAAGCACAAGGTAAAATTATCAAAAATAGGACAAACAAGATTACGAGTTTCATAGACAATAGTTACATGACCTACCATTACCGAGTTAATACCACACAAGAAACTTCTGAAAGCCTAAAAGCTGTCTTCACTCTACACAATTAGTGGTTGCAAAAGCACTGTAGTTAAACTTAACATGCTGTAGAGGCAGCATTGATCCTATTAAGTTCTCTACATTAGTGGGAGTGGTATTGGATGCGGTGACAAGTGATGTGGGAGTGGCAATACTAGTGGCAAGGCTTGTGGTGGTCAGTGTATGGAAATTGTGAGAATAATGGAATAGTCATGGTAAATGTAGATTGTGACGTAGACAATATAGGTGGTTCTGACATAAAATAATAAAAATGCACTCCAGATGATTTCTCATTTTCTCCTCACACTTCTAATGTCTTTCTCCTTTGCTGTGTCATTCAAGGCATCATCGACTACTAAGTTATAGTATTATCCAATTCTTAAACTTGCAACATGATTCTAACAATATCATCATGAAAAATATTACTCACTTTGAATGCACAAAAACAGGAGTAGCCATATACTCTTCACCCTCATGAACATTATCTTTGGCCTCTTTGTCAGGCCCCACAGTAGAGCTCTGTGAATGGGGAGGGGTTATTAAAGATGGATCAGGAATGCCATGTTTCAGTAAGTCAACCTGCAGAGAGAGTAAGAGATTAAATGATTAGCATAAACAAGAATATGTTGCAAGAGTTGAAACCATTGTACATATATAATCAGATTATTTCTTTACTTTTTTGGCCAGACATCAAATTATTTCTTCAGCATAGTTAGATTTGAAGGAGACAGAATTTGGGACATATTCTCTTCTAAATCACCAGCTGTAATGTCTTACTCTAATCGCTAGCATCCTCTTTTGCCTTTTCTCTTGTTCCTATAGCACCTTCAAGCGTACAACTTGCATGTTTTTCCCACCAGAAATCCAAATTAGTAAACCTAACGTAAACAGCACTACCAACCAAACAAAATCCCTTTTGACATTTTCTTTTTTCATTTTTCTTAAGTGGTCATCTTTTACATCACACTGATATTCTTGAGTATTGATGGGTCTCCATTCAGATGGCAAAATACCAACAAATACTCGTATGGCTTAGTGAAAATCTAATCATCATCTATCAATCCAATAATAATATAGAGCAGCAGCACCAGAAGATTTCTTGATTTAGATAATGCATCACTATTAACATACAACAACAAAATGCTAAGTACATAAATAATCTGCTGATAAGAATTAACATTTTAACTAATTTCAAAAAAAAAGATTTACCATTTTAACATATTATCAGCACTATGGACACAATGGAATGTATAATAAAGATGTAAAGTGGTCAAGACAAGAATATTACCGTCAACATTAAATGCCACATGTTGTTATCATGAGCTCCCTCAGACACCACCAGCAAAATGTGACAAATGGATGCTAGGAGAACACCAAGCTAAAAAGATTCCTTGCAGCATGCGGAGAAAAAATTATAATATTATTAGACGTTTTACTTTCAATTATTGTCAGAATGGGCTCCTAGCAAAATGGAAAATATTATGAAAAAGAAAGGTGCAACACTAATATCTATAATAAAAGACCCAATGCTTGCAATTCAGTTACCTGGATATTCATAATTTCAAGAGCCAGCTCAGCAGAGAGGGACTCGCCACTTAGTACTGAAACTGTGGATGATCCATCAGGTCTCATCATCTCAGATAAAACCGAAGGACTAAAAACAGACTGCAAGACAAGAATAATTACAGTGATGACCATCATAACATGCAAAACAGCATTGAACCCTCCACCCACCCACCCACCCCAACACCCTTCCCCTCCCCTCCCAACTGATCATCTCAGTGTGTAAAACCGGAAACCATGGATTGGAAAAGGAGAGAAAAGACTATAGACATCAAGCATATTGAGGGCAATCATCCCTGCAACAAGTACAAGTGCAGGAACATCAATAAACAAAAAGACACGTGTGAATTAAATGATGTCAAACCTAAAGTGGACACCAATCCAATCGCATAGATATGCACACAAGAATATAAGCGCTCATGCATAACATCTCCATGCCAGGAAAGCACACATATCTAGAATAAGCAACAGCAACTAGCAGGTATTGAACTCAACCAGAAGGCCTAACACAACTGGCAAATGGTGACATGAAATAAAAACAAGAAAAATTTCAGGACTGAGAAGACTTTGTGTAGCTTTTTCCTAGTTCATATTACCTTCATTTTCTCAAAGCTTCCTATTAGATTAAGTAATCTCCATAAATAAACTGGCCTTCCAGCTTGATCTTATAAGTGCACTTGGGGAAACAATGTGAATATGTCAATATATTGCAGGTCCTAACCAATTTTGGGAAATGACCTCTAACCATTAACCTTTCAAGGTTAAAACATATGGAAAGTAAAAAAAAAACCCCATCAACAGTCAAATACAATTGCAGCAAATGTATTCAAGTTTGTCTTCTAGCTGATCTTTGTTCCCACTAAAAAGTATATTGATGGAAAGAGCTTTTTCATAATCTTCTCCAATCAAGAGAGCCTTATAGTAACATCAGAAAGACTATCAATTTCTCATAGCTTAACCTTAACTAGACTTCTGAAATTCATAACATACTTCAAAAAAAAACACACACACACATGTATCGTTTGACAAATATGGTCTATAAAAAGGGAAAAAGAATACAGTCAAACAAAAGGGAGTTGTAAGATTGGAACCTGCGTATCGAGTAGTATAAGCCGTTCAGCAGAAATCCTTGGTTCAATACCTACAGTACAATGCCTTGCCATTGCTCTAGTCTCTTCTGACTGTATGGCAAAAGGTGGTAGCATACCTATAAATTAGCAAGGTAAAGTTATCTGTTGGATGTAGCCATGTGCATACAAAGATTTAAACTTCAACAAGCAATAGCATGTCATTCAAGTACTATCTGCAATTAGTGAAACAAATGATCCTCCTCTTTTATCGTTAAAAAACTAAGTTTGGATAAAATCAGTCTTCCAGAAGAGGACAAGATCACTTTGTCTGTTATAAGCATAACCAACTAGCAGGGCAAATCTGTTAAAAGGCATACCTTATGCATCACAAAATTATTGGTTTGAAGTAGAACAAATGAGAAAGTCTGCCTACCTAAGATTTATGGTGGGCTAGGCATCGAAAATAATGCTTTTAAGGTTTACGCTTGTGGTAGGAAGTAGGACTAGGTTTAGGGCTCAACTAAGGTTTGCTTACAGATATGATGTCAAAAGAATGCTAGAAGTTAAGGGTACGAGTGCCAGAAATTCAGGAAAGCTGCAGAACTAAAACAAAGCAAGTTTAAGAGCTGTTCTTGAGTTGTGCACAGTATTTCAAGGTGTTGTAGCAATAGACAGAGACAAGAAGAATTTCAGAAAGAATGCACATAGTATAATCACAAAACTACAATTTCTGTATTGTCCCAAATTTCTCCCAACAGTTGAAATCTGAATTCACCATAAAATTTAACTCAACAATCAAAACAATTTTTTAGTGCAAAAAAATAAGGCACTTTCACTTTGCTTACTGAAGAAGTGAATCAAGAGACTAAATTATGAAAGAATACACACCAGGTGAGATCCCATCAAAACCATAAAGCTCATTCATGATCATTGACTTGCCTACACCTGGTGGACCGATGATTCCAATCACCCTAAAATCAGTATTCTCAGTCAAAAACTGCAATCAACAAAAAAAAAACCAATAATTAATTTTTAAAAAAAAAACACAATGTACTATTCCAACTCGTATTAAATTTAGTCCGAGAATTTATTATAGTTTTACTTTCTACCATTTGCTAAAAAAAATTCAAATAGCAAAAACTAAACAATCATACAAAGCCTAAAAACCGCAAATAATTTAAGCTTAAAACTACTATTTCCACTTCCATTGCATCTGAAGCTTTTGCATCCAACTAAAACATAAAGACTTGAAAAGAAATGGAAATTTCGTTTTCTTTTTTTTTAACTTACGGGCAAAAAGCGATCGATGTGGAACTCCCAGGAATCAGAGAGGAGGTTGAGGGAACCAACGGGAGGGAGACGGGCCCGGTGTGGCGCCGTTTCATCTTCAACACCTCCGCGTCCAAATTTACCAGGGACCGGCCCGGCTGATGGCTTGGCTAATAGGATTTTGGGAGCCGAAGGATTTGGTAAGGGATTGGACGAACCAGTTCCACCTATAGAACCTGCCATTGATGTTGGCAATGTAAGCTGGCTCGCTCTAATTACGGTGGGAGAAAGGAAGAATTTTACTAGGAGGTAGGATAGGAAGGAGCAAAGGAGAAGCTAGCGACGAGGGACGGTACCAGTTACTAATTATTTATTTATTTTTTAACATTAGATTTTTTGACCGTGAGTTTTGGTTGAAAAATATACTTTCACTCCTTAAAAAACATAAACATATTCTCTATTAATTATTTATTTTTTCTCTCTTTTTATGTATGCTTTTTTAACTACAAAATTACGAGATTTAATTAATTTTAAGTAGTTTTTATTTTAATTGTAATTAATTTATATTTTAATTTTTTTACATATTAAATTTACTTAAATCAGTTTATTTATATATATTAATTTTGATCTAAAGCCAAACACGATATCAAGCAGAGCAATACATTGAAGGGGGCATAAGCACTGCTAGGACAAATACCCCAATGCAAGGTCCAACATGAATTGGTGGTGTGTTAGTGGGACAAAAACTTCAGATACAAGGGCTGAAAGGGTTGATGGTTGCAAATATTATTAATCCACTGCCACTTGATTCGCCATTACCTTAGGTGCAGACAGGGATGGATCGAAAATGGTGGTAAGGATTGAGAGTTGTTATCAAATCAAATAGCATATTTTTAATTTTATATTATTATAAGTATAAAATTTGAAATATATAATTTCATCATTTCTAATCAAATTAAATAATATGCTTTGAAATAATCAAATCAAATTATTGATTTTATTTATAATTTTATATAATCATCTTTAAATCACTTTATTGTAAAATTCTGAATTTACTATTAAATACAAAAATGTAAAATTCAACTCATCATTGTATCTACTATCAACTGAGCCACTTTTATCGCGAACAATAATATCATCTGCATGGCCTTTGTATCGCGTTCACAACTTGAGCAGTTGCTAAAAGATAAAACGAAGATTATCATAGGCCAAAGCCACAAGTTTCATGAGCTTAGCTGTGGAGGAAGGCATCATTATCCTTCGAACAAGTTCTTAGTATTACTTCTTAATAAGCAGAGAATTCACTTATCTCTCGTTGCAATTGGTTAGTGTAGGGGGATCATTTACACAGCGGGCGAGCAAGAGACTCTAAAAAGGCTATTCCTTGAGAGTGATTACTTCATCATTGTCAAACATATGAGAATTAGTTCTATGTATCTTTTTAAACCCTGGAAAGTCCTAATTAATTTGATTTAACACGTCCTTAATCAACAACCCAAAATTGTAAAACAGGAGAAACCAATCTGTTAGGAATTGATCATACTAACTACTACATGAAAAGTTAAAAGATACTTGACCTTCTCATGCATGAATAGCAAGGATTCGTAGATAATTTACTGAAAATTAAAATTTTTATTATATTATATTTTTATGACGCAAAATATAAATATTTACCATGCATAAATGTTTCCTCTAAGATTATATACATGAATATAATATATTTTTATTCATATGTACGAATTTATATTTGAATTTAAACAAATAATGAAAAGCTCAAACCTTAAATATAAAACCTCAATGATATAGCACGGTAGAATGTATGCTCAATCACTAATTATTTGAAATCTACTATGAACTAATCATAGTGAGATTTTAATAGTTTACACAATTCAAATTTAAATATATTTATTTAAATTCAAACTCTTGAAAAATAATTTAAAGAAGGCAGCAAGTACCATACACCATCTAGATATATAAACTTCCCTAATGCAAATTGCACTTCTTGATCTCCGATTTGACGAAATATGCAATCAATTTCCTCGACATCCCCCATCCCGACCTATAAAAAAAACATCAAATTATAATCAAAGTGTTAAGTACTTATTTAGCAACTGATTGTTTGATTAAGTAGGGAGTATATGCTGATTAAGAAACAAGCAACGAGGCAGTCAATGGAGATGCAAAAAGAAGGAAAGAAATGAGACCTGTTCTGGCGTTTGATCTGCAGGAAGGCAATGACCCTTAAACAAGAAGACGACAGTATTCGGATCCAGTGAATATTTGGAGCAATAAGCATTCATCAGCTTGTGCAGTTGGCTGGTTCGCTTCATCTTGTAATATACTTCTCTCAAATTCTACAAATCAAAAACCACCATAAATATATATCTGAGTAATTTCAATGCTTTTGTTATGAAAAATGAAACCAAAAAAAAAAGTTCTAGTATTTGAATATTAAAAAAAGGGTACAATATACTTATAACTGCTTACAATTAATCATAACTGTACCAAAAATAAAATCTTTATATATATATATATATAATAACAATAATATTTTTTGAGCAATTATGCATATACACGTGTATTATTGAATCAAATGCTAAGATGCAAACAATATCACATATTTATGAATACAATATGTCCTAAAATGTAAATGGGCAATTTAATATTAAAAAACTTATTATATTAATTTCTATTAATTCCACAAACAAATCCAATATTAAAATACGAACACGCCTATAATTATATGAACAAGCAAGAGAAATGGTGGTTGGGCCTAAGGATGTCAAAAAAAACTCAAATTCAACGAATCTCAGCTCATCTCAATTCAATAAAAATGAATTTTTATCGTTTGAAAATCAAAGATCGAGTCAAAGTTAAGTTAAATTTTAAATTAAAAAAGTTTAAATTACTTTCGAGGTGGGTTTAGGTTTGCCTTATCTCAGGATATGTATAAAAGTTATATATATATATATATTATTTATTTAATATTATATTAATAAATATATATTATATTAATAAATTTATTATTTAGTAATAATTAAAATCTCTTGCTGTATTTAAATAAATCAATAAACTATTATAGCTTATTGCTTTTACTATTAATAAAAGAATGTCTTTCGAAAAAATTAAAATTATTAATTTAACAATAAAATATAATTAAGATGTAATTTATATTAAAAAAACAAGTTGATTATTTTATAAAATATATATTAATATAAAATTATAAAAAAAACTTTTCTAATAATAAGAATTTATTATTAAAATAACAATAATTGCAATTAATTTTGTAGTAATAATAAAAAAATATTTTTCTTTCACTTAGCAATTTGATGTTGAATTTGCAAAAGTCCACTTGTATGTCAAAAAATGGTAGAATCGACCTTGATAATATTTTTAGAACACCAAAAGTAAAAATAAAAAAGAATGATAGGAATTAAGAGACAGAGTCAGAACCTGATTTCTAATCTTGATGTAGACACGATCATTAGGCAGGTTCTGTGAAAAAGAGGAGAAGGAAGACATTTTTGTGCAAAGCTACTTTTTTCGTTATTACTTACTCGTTAAGATTGAAAATTTGAGTAGAAAAATATGATATGTTTATAAGAGTCATTTTGTATTTATTGTTATATAAATTTAGTAAATAAATTGTTTATTCTCAAGTCAAGATAAGTTGTATTTTATGAGGTTACCATTTTTAAAATTATTCAAATCTATCATTTTCTCTTGATACTAAATAAATTTTAACTATTATATCAACCCTTTGTTGGCATTTGATTATTTCCTCTTCTTACACTAAGATAAATTTTATCTCTTTTATTCACCTACCATCTTCATATGACATTCAATGTTCGACATTTTTAATAAATAATAAGTATGGGACACAATCTTATATTGAAAAAAATAAAAAAAAAGTGTTCTTTAAATAAAAGGAGTAAGTCCTTAATAGTTGGACTAAAATGACCTAAAGTGGAAATTGACCATGGCTAGACTTTACAAACCTTGATTGGTTTTGTATTTTAATTATCTATAATTAATTAAATAATAAATTATTTTAAATTTAATTTTTGGAATTAAATGATGTTAATTAACGTTTACAATTGTGTCAATAGATTTGTCTATACAAATAAGCATTTGGTGGCAGGGACTTCTCTAGTTAAATATATGGTGGTGTTTGTATTTTGAAGGCAATGTGATTGTTAGATAGGTGATTGCTGAAAATATAATTACTGAGTAGATAATTTTGTAATGTTTAATATAATATGAGAAAGTGATAATTGTAAGGAATGCAATAGTTAGAACTATTATATTGTAGTGTTTGGTTTGAAAGTATTTTATTGAAAATATAATATAAATTTATAAAATTACTTTTATAAATAAAAAAAATAAAATTGAATAAATTTACATTTTTTAATATAGATTTCTAACTTTTCAATTTACTTCTTCAAATAATAAGTAATAACATGACAAAAATAATATTAAAATATGTAAAATTACTAAATATTTATTTTTAATAAACTCGTTAAGTTTTTAAAAAAATTAAATTAATTAATTTAAATTATTTTATAAATAAATTAGTTAACTAATTAATTTATAAACATATAATTATTTTTTATTTTACTCAACAAATTAAAATTAATTTTTTTACACGTAGAACTCCACTTTTCTTTTTTCTCTTCTTCTTCTTTCTCTCTTTTCTTTGTTTTTACCTTCCTCCTCGGACCTATATTTTCTAGTGAACATCGACTTAAAGAAAGGTAAAAGAAGAAGAAGAAAAGGAAGAAGAAGAATAAGGAAATAGAATAACTTGAGGATAATTTAGGAAAAAAATTTTAACTTTCCCTCAACTGTGCATAAGGAATGTGACATTCCCTTGTCTCGTTGTAATGACTTTTCCTTTGTAAGTATATTTTTTTCAATTTTTACATACCAAACACTGTAAAATTATTGTAACCATTTAAATTGCAAGGAATGATTTTCACTTTCCTTGAGCCAAACACTTCTTATATACAAAGAGAAACAACTTTTATTCAATGTTTCATTCTTTACCAAATATTTCTATAAATTGCTTTTATGTTTTACTCTAGAAAAAGTCTTTTAGAGTTAGATAATTTTACCATACATCAATGAGTATCCACTGAATTAGTTTCGTCAATATAAAACACAAAAATGATAAGATTTTATTAAATTTTCAAATTTATTTATTGTAACTCTAACTACACACCATCAGTGGAAGTGAATAAAATTTTAAAAATAATAACATTGTTACATGCCTTTGGAGTAATTTCTTAGTTTATGTATTTTCAATCTATGTTCTAATATTCAATTGTTTGTTGTAATGGTTACAAATAAAACCTTGCACTTAAAAATGAATTTCATCTCTTTTGTTCACCCACAACTTTCAAAGGTTTTGCAAAACAAGTGTTAGAATGTTATGAATATTTTTATAAATATCCATCTATACTATATATATTAGACATGTTACTTATTTATATATGAAGATATGACTATTTCATAGTGTTCTGTAAAATAAACTATAATTGCTATTTTTTCTACATTTGCAGAAATTTTAGCAATTCATAAGGCAAGTCATGAATGTACTTGGTTAAGATTTATAACTCAATATATTCAAGAAATGCGTGACTTGTTAACCAAGAAGGAAATTTTAACAATATTATATAAGGATAATACTGCTTGCATGATATAATTAAATAAATGATACAAAGACAATACATATTTTGTCAAAATTCTTCTTCCTTCGTGATTTTCAAGAAAAAATGATATTAATATTTAACAAATTCAGTCAAATGATAATTTAGTAGATTTGTTTATTACAGTCATTCTTATTGCAGCATTTAAAAAATTGATATAAAAGATTAAAATACATAATTTTAAAAATTTCTATAATGTAGTCATCATGGAGTAAAATATGTATTGTACTCTTTTCTTTATCAAGGTTTTTCTCATTGAGTTTTTTTGATACGATTTTTAATAAGATAGTATTTTAAAAATGTATTCTCAAAAAGAATTATATATTTTTTTTCCTTCACTCTGAATTTTTTTTCATGAGATTTTTTCCTTATAAGGTTTTAACGAGACATATTATTGATACAATGGATATTCAAAGGGAAGTATTATAAATATTTTTATGAAAATCTAAATATACTATGTATATCTAAATTTATATGTAAATTAGATTGGATGAGGATTATGATTTAATCCATTCATTTAATATTTTAGTATTATCTTCTTCTTGTAGATTCAAACTAAATAAGGGTTATTAACTTATAAATAGACTATTTCACTTCATTTGTAAACACACTTAAATAAAATTTTTGTACTCATTTTAAATGCTTTATTTCTCTCTAAATATTTTTTTTATAATTATTCTCTTAAAATTTATTTCATAACATAGAGTAAATAATCTAATGATTTTTACCCATTCCCCAAAGAGATTAAGATCTAAGTTTCGAATCTCCCCTTTCCTCTTGTACCTCCTCATATGTATTAAAAAAATTTATGCAAAAGTTCAATTAGTAATTAAAAAAAATTATACAAAAGTTAATTTGAATAATTAATGAAAGAAGAAAAAAGAAAAAGAAAAAGTCGGGTAAAATGTGAGAAAAGAGGTAAACCAAGTGATATTGATGAAAATTTTAAAAACTATGGGGAGATTAGAAATAACAAGAAGTCACAGCAAAAAAACCAAAAATAAATTTCCTTGCACAATTTCAAGTTATTGAATTATAAAAAACCAACCAACTAATAATAATCTTACAACAATTTGATTTTAAAGTAAGAGAGTTATAATATATATATAAAAAAAACCATCATAATATGATTAAAATATTTACGACCTTTTGAAAACTTTGATTGCAAAATTCATCCGTCGGCCTTGTTTTTGATTTGAGGGAAGAGGGAAGAGGGAAGAGTTAAAGAGTTAAGATCCGTTTCCCCTTACTTTCCACTCTAAACTTTCAGCAACGTTCCAATTTCCGAAGGTGGTCTTTAAGACCAATCAGCACTCTCGGCAGGGTGTATAGGCTGCAAATTCCTCCTCTGAATCAACAGTCTTTGCTTTTTGAAGAGTTCTTCTTCTCCATTGATTAGCAGGTACTTATTATTTCATTTTCTGTTTCTTTTTGTTTGTTGTTTAGAGTTTGATATGGGTAGTTTCGAGATGTAAATCTATGAGATGTGAAACTAGTTGGTAATTTGATGCTTAGAGTCGGTTCAATGTTGGAGATATTACACCAAGTGTTTGTCAAAAGTACCACTCCAAATGATCTTAAGCAGAAATATATACACTGAAATACCATTTTTAGTTAACCACCATGATTTATTATGGATGAACATTGTTTAGATAAGATGTGAATTTTATTAATTAATCTTTCAATTTCGAGTAACATAGTGAAAAATCCAAATTAAAATATGATATAAAATTTAAATTTAACATGGAAATGTGTTAATTACGACTGGGTTAGGGCAAGGCCACTTACAGATCCCTACTCAAAGCCATGATGGGTACGCATACATTAATCAGGTCGGGCGTGGATAGCAATTTATGGGATGCTATTGCCATCTGTAATTTTTAGTTATATTCTTCAAACCTCCAAGATGAGCAAGTAATTTACCCTAAACAAAAATTTCAACACTATAGCAGAATTATGTGGTGTGCACAGCACAAGCATTTTAGTTTTCAGACTTTACAGTTGAATTTTATGAGAGGAATTACTGAAATTTTGGGATATGTGAATGATGAAAAACTTGTCAGGACAAATAGAAGAAGGAAAGATGGGGAAGAGAGGAAGAGCATGTGTGGTGGTTCTAGGAGACCTTGGTCGTAGTCCACGTATGCAGTATCATGCCCTGTCCCTTGCGCGTCAGGTATTCCAGCATTTTCTTTTGTTATCTGGATTTAGTTTTGAATAGTTATTATGGCGGTCTTTTTTTTCTTTATAAAATTTTTGATGTTTTGTGTTAATCACATTGTGAATCTTAAGATGAACTTTCCTTTTTAATTATTAATATTTTTCTAAGTTGCTCATTCAAAAAAGAACGTTAAATAAATAAACAAATAAAATTTTCATTCTTCTTATCTACCTGTTTTTCAATTAATGTTGCAGGCATCTTTGGAGGTGGACATAGTTGCATATGGAGGTATACCTTTCTTTGTAATGAACGAGTTAAACATGTGTAACGTTTTTCCTTTTTTCTGCCACGGAATATGTATTCTAATAAAATTATTCTGAGATGATTATGTGTTTACTGGATATCACTTTTCCATAGGAGTAAATGTGGGAAAAATTTCCAGCAGAACATTTATATACTATGAACCTGAATTTTGCATTATGCAGTAATATTGAAGATAATACTTATGCAGATGGTAATTTACAGAGATTATCTTAATCTTAGGCTCCATTTGGTTGTTGCTTTTCTATTTGCCTTTTTCCTACTGGAAGTAAAACAACAAAAAGCGTGTTCTGATACAAGAGCAAATAATACTATTAAAGAAATATTAATATTATATGTAACTTTGTTAAATGACAAAATGCATGATTCTTCTTCTGTATAGATTATGTTATAATTGGTATTACATTTTAATCATTTGTCCATTTTTAACCACTTATGAGTTCACTTTTAGTTTTTAGTTTTTGCTTTTTTGGCAACTTTTCAAATGCGAATAGAAAATGGCAAAAAGCAAGTAGCAAAAGCAAAAACCAAAAGGAATCTTGATAATATATTATATTGCTAATATACTAATTGAATGATGAATTTGAATGTTTTGATAGGTTCGGAACCCCATTCTGCTGTTTTGGAGAATGAATCTATTCATATTCACACGATGGTATGATGTAGATGAATATTGTTAGGCTAAGGTATCATTAAGGCTATAAAAATCTATTATTTAGGGGTTTTTTTTTCCCATTCGCAGATGCAATGGCCGAAGCACCCTCATAGCATACCAAAGATACTTTATCCGTTAATTCTCTTGCTCAAGCCAATCATTCAGTTTATAATGCTTCTTTGGTTTCTTTGCATCAAAGTTCCTGCTCCTGATGTCTTCATGGTGCAGGTAAGCTTTTTTGTTCCACTATAGAGAGCTCAAACTCCCCCTTTAACACTTGTTTGGCACATACAGTCTTAATTGCTATGGACTGTTGCCTTGGCTATTCCACAAAAACTCATTGTTGTATCCTTTTGATGGAATCTGTCTTTCAGAGTTAGTTTTGATATCTTATCAGGGTACATCAAAAGTTTTACTGAATATTGGCCTCAATTAACTCTTTTGATTATATTTGACAGGCTGAGTATAAATGTTTTTAAAAATTTGGTTGGTTTTGAAGAGGCAGGCTTATGGCTTCACTTTATTATAATCTATGAACAATATTTTTTAATAGATAGATTAAATGGATAGATAATTAAAGTTACATGCAAAGGGGTAGGGGTTACTTCCTCTCCTTGGAACAACAATTAATTGGTTGTGTTCCTTTTAAGGCAGAAAAAGAGAGAAGGGAAGGGGGGGGGTGGGTGGTGAGGCCCTGGATAACATCCTTATCATCATGAAACAACAAGGGATGTTGTGCATACTACCTGTGGTTGTTTTCCAAGTGATTCTTCCTTATGAAGCTCGTTATGCTTTTCACACAAGGGACTTAATATGGAGTTCATCTCAGGATTACTACTGCCACAAATATTTACCTCCAAAGCAATTTTTCACTTTATTTTTTTGCATGAGGATACATGTGGTTGGCTGTGCATTTCCTGCCTCTGCTTGTGAATTATTTTGGCCACCCTTGGCAATTTCAAACTTTCATTTGGCAATGATGTGAAACTTAGACTCTCCTCCAATTCAGTAGCTAAGTTCTAGTAGGTTTTTTTTTTTGAAATAATATGTAAAGTCATTGTTCCTTTTTTATTATTTTTATTCTTTATTGTTTTAAATCTGAATGCCCCTGGTAGATTCTCAGACAGGATTCATATTCTTAAAAAAGAAATAAATTGTGAATTATGTATAGATTATTTTTATGCTTATCCATGAATATAAGGTGTTAATGTCAGCATTAGATAAGACCAATATGGATAAATGACAATGAAATCTTACTATTATAAACTTTTTGCTATGTATGAAGTCTTATTAAGGTATGGGCTACACAATGAGAGGTAATTCTCCCCTTTGAATATAAAGCCACCCCTCTCATCAAGATTCAAATCTAAGTTGGAAGTCTCAAGTTCTTACGTGAAACTTTGTAATACTTGGTCATTGTGTCATGTCATTTGTTAAGCACCTTTCTAAAAGTGTATCATTATCATCTTCTTTTTTTTTTTTTTTTTGAAAAGCCGGTATCATCCTTTTCAGTTAGCTGTTTTTCTCCTTATTGCAGGTATTACAGTTTCTTATGCCTGTTTTTTTCTAGATTATTTATGCTAGAAATCTTACCCTTTTATAATTTGCATGAGCATTCCTCTTTTATTTTTTTACTTATAAAATTATCATAATATTTCGTGCATTTGCTGTAGAATCCTCCTTCTGTTCCAACATTAGTGGCTGTAAAATGGGCAAGTTCATTGAGACAGTCTGCATTCATTGTTGATTGGCATAATTTTGGATATACCTTACTGGGTTTGTCACTGGGAAGAAGCAGTCGATTTGTGTCAATATACCGTTGGTAAATATAGTTGCCTTCTAATTTCGGTCTTATAAAGAGGACCTGCAATGAATGGATGTGATTTTTCAATATCTGCTTAGGTTTGAGAAGCGTTATGGGCAGATGGCTGATGGTTCCTTATGTGTAACAAGGGCAATGCAGCATGAATTAGGTCAAAATTGGGGAATTAAGTAAGATTTCTAGCTCATGGTTTGTTGGTCATTTTCATTCCACACTATGAAATTTTTTGGGAAATTGTTTGATGGCATTCTATTATGGTTAAATCAACAGAGCTACAGTTTTATATGATCAGCCTCCTGAGTTTTTCCGTCCAACTTTGCTTGAGGAGAAGCATAAGGTGAGATTTATGTCTTTAAGTTTAGTTCCCATTCAAATTTCTGGTGTAAGAATTATTTTTACAATGTGTTTCATTCATAGTTGTTTTGTAGATTAAACAGATATCTTTGTCACCCTCTTGGTATTCGAGATTGTGTAAGTGCTGGTAAGTCTCCATCTACTAAACAATCAAATTTAGTTTTGATTGAGCTGCATTGTAAAACAACACTGTTGGCTGATTGATACCTATTGTGCAGAAAGTACAAAGATAGGGGGAGATGACCAAAATGAAACACTATTTACAACCCAGGCTGGCTCTGGCATCTTGTTGAAGCCAAACAGGCCAGCCCTTGTTGTAAGCAGTACAAGCTGGTGAGACAGTCCTTTTATGAACATACTATTTATGTGTTTCTTGCAGTCACTGTTTCTGCTTTCTCTTTTCTTCTTTGTTGTATCCATTGGTTGCCCTGGTCTTGTCAAATTTTACCAAGTCAAAGTGATAATTGGAGAAGAAGATGCTGCTATAATTGTTAAGACTATGGAATATGGAAAATGCTCAAATTGGACCCAATTTGTTTCCAATATTGACTTTTTACAGGATATCTTGTTTTCTAATATGTTCAGCTGACCTAGAATTGTCTTATGATAATAAGTTATGGTCGAGATTCTTTCTGGGTTTTGTACATAGAAGAAGTTTATCTCTTCTATTTGAATATCACTTAGTGTTCACTGTAACTGTTTTCTTCCTTTTGCTCAAGGATATATCATATATGTGCCACTGCATGAATAAAGAATTTATAAAAGCCTATTAAGTGATTAATTCTAGAGAATAACCTATTTCCAGGACTCCAGATGAAGATTTTGGGATTCTATTGGAAGCAGCAGTAATGTATGATAGGCGTGTTGCTGCTCTATTAGATGAAAATGATTCCACTGATGAAGGGGTCCTTTGGAAGGAGATCTCTGGTGGAAAGCAGTACTTGTACCCTAGGTTGTTGTTCGTCATTACAGGTAACGGTTCTGTATGTCCTAGAAGCATCAGTTTTTTTTGGACTTCTTTTAGCTTAAAATTTTCCAACATTCTTTTAGGTAAAGGTCCTGAAAAGGAAAAATATGAAGAGAAAATAAAGAAGTTAAACCTCAAACGTGTGGCATTTCGTACAATGTGGCTGTCAGCTGAGGATTATCCAGTGCTTCTTGGTATGATCCTTGTCATCAAATTTCTGTTTTCTTCTTCTTTCCTTCTACCTTTTTAATCGCCATATTCTTGCTTCATTTTACAGGGTCAGCAGATTTGGGTGTTTGTCTGCATACTTCCTCTTCAGGATTAGACCTTCCCATGAAGGTATGTTATTCTGGATCTCCTGCTATAGCCTTCTTAGGGAAAAAAAAAAAAGGACAGCGATGAAGGCTTTCTCTCATGTCACTGAAACCTTTTTGCCATCACTAAAATTACTTGTATTGGCTAGTAGGTGGTGGATATGTTTGGTTGTGGACTTCCTGTATGTGCTGTTTCATTCTCTTGGTAAACTCTTGTTGCATCTATCTTATCATTTAAAGTGATATGATAGGCTAATAATTGATGTGCTTTAATGCTAAAGTCTCTTTAGTAATTTGCTACTGGCTTGACTTTTCTGAAGCATTGAAGAACTTGTCAAAGTTGAGAAAAATGGACTGCTCTTTTCATCATCATCAGAGCTAGCTGCTGAACTCTTGGTATGGTTTTTGTACTTAACAGGAACACTTTATACTTGTTAGTAAATATGGACGATGCACAATCTCTTGTACAGTGCCACCTCATATTTAGAACTTATATTTCTTTTTAGAAAAAAAATGAATCCCCGAAATTGAATTCGTCTTTCTCTGCAAAATCATCTCCTATTCTTTCCCCCTTGCTATTAGTGCATCATAAACAAAACTATTGAATTTTGTCCTAAGTGCCTCGGGGATGAATGTAAAATGCCTTCACCCCCACAAATTTTTTGATTTGGAATCTCATGTGTCAATTTGATCTCAGTTTTAATGTCTTTAGCTGTTCAACATTATTCTAAACTAGAGCCAGAATAACTAAGTCAATAGTTGATTATAATTTTGTAACATATGTGTGTTGCCATGACACTTTCTAATGTTCCTTGGTCTTCTGTTTCACTTATCAACCTCGGCAGATGCTCTTCAGGGGCTTTCCAGATGACTGTGAAACTCTAAAATCTCTCAGGAATGGAGCATTGGAATCTTCAGCAAGATGGGCAACCGAGTGGGAAGAACATGCTGAGCCATTGATATCAGAGGTGAGTTGTACGCATCCTTAAGCCTTTCTGTTTTCCTACTGGGGGACTCATTATATACTTTTCTTGATTTTGATTCCCTGTTAGCTGATGTTCTGTACAAACCCATATCAAAATCGAACTAATATGATCTTTTAACAATGGAATGATGGCTACTTGATATCTGTACTGCATCTATTTTATTCAGTTCTCTCCCTTTCCTATGGTGCCTGGGTGTTTTTTAAGTTTTATTTGAATAAATGGATATATGGACTTCAATTTGCAGGTTATCTCCAGGAACTTGAAATAATCTCAAGTTTCAGCTGTCTTTTGTTGAGGTTTTAACGATAGCAATCACAGCACCTGTCTCATGTGTTGGGATAATAGAAGGTGGGCTTAGTTCTCATGCTGACTTTCACTCTTCCTAGGATATTACCATCCCCTTTTGTTAGAAGGAAACATGGTAGATCATACAGTCCTTCTGATTCCAAAATTGACAGTAAATTTTGACATATGGCAGCATACAACCAATCATTTGGTTCTGCTCTCTCATTGCTTAAAAGGGTTTTCGATTAGACTGGTTCTGCCGCTCATATGTGCAATGAACATTAAATTGATATAAATGCATAGTTGCTGGTGAATTACTACCCTGCTGATCCTAGTGAAAAATATCAGTGACCCATTTTTAATACTTGTATATCCCTGTTGATATCTATTACACATTGCTTTCAAGGTAAGTTTTAATTTTTTTCCAATTGTGCGACTTTACAGAAATTAATTATCTATGTTTTATTTTATGGTGTCTTCAGCTATTCCATCACTAATTTCTGTAGTTACTGTGCTTGAAATTATCTGTTACCTTGCTATGCGTCTTGGCTTGTTTAATCTTGACTAGGATGATGTCATTTTATATTTATTGATCTCTCCTAATAAAAACAAAATAAAGTTTTTTTTTGAAAATAAAAACATGATTAATAACAAGCTTTTATTTTTAAAAAATGAAAAAAATAAAGTTCTCAATATTTGTAAATATTATAACATGAATATCAATTAAATTATAAATTTAGTATCATGTTTAATTGAATCTAACTCACTTAAAGGGGATAGGACTCAAAATCTATGGTGCAATAAAATTAAAAAGCAAAAAAAGAGAAGAAATTATTGAAGATTGAAATAGCACAGGCATGTGGGATTAGAATCAGGATGGCAGTAGTGTTGAGTAACTTTTAATGCAGAAGCATACACAAAAACAAAATCAAAACCAAAGGGAAAGATATATAGGAGATGAGAGTGGAAGAATTAATAGCCCAAATACTAATAGAAGTAGATGACAAAAGAAGCAATAAATATTGATGCCAAGGGGTGGGAGATGGATGATGCGATTTGAAATTTGAACGGAAAGAATATGATAGGGAAAAGTCAAAGAGAAAGAGAAAGAGAGAGAGAGAGAGAGAGAGGCCAGCTGGATAAGGGGGTCCATCGTGCATGCTGAGAACAAAATTCACGTGCTGGACACATGAGATCCCTCACAAACGCCACGCTGCAAGAGGTTTGACGGGGACATGCAGACCAAATGCGGGAAGGAATGAGGCTATCAGCCCACGTGAAGTGAGTTCCCCTTACTCTCTCTCTTAGGTCTTCTTTTTCAAACCCTATACGAAACTGTAAGAAAGAAAGAAAGGAAGAAAGAAACTTAAAACTGGACTTTGCATTGGATGTCCTTGTCGGCCAAAGGACAGTTGGGTTTTTTTGCAAGTCTTTTCTGCTGTCTTTTTTGAAGATTTTAGGCACCGTGCATGGCCCCCATTTGTCTATCAACCATACTCTCTTTTAACGTATTCCCAACGCACAGACACAAAAACCAACCCCCAAATCTTTCTTGCGAATTGCCAATTAACAACGTCATTCCTTACAATACTTGAATTATTTTGGGATTCTGCTATCTACTTAAAAGCAAGCATCACCTTTTCTCATTTCATAAAACTTGTATTGGTTTCAGTTGATGTAATGTAATCATCATCAACATCATCATGTTGATCATATATATATATATAGATATATAATAGATGCTATAATCCAGACATGAGTAATGTCGCAATCTAATCCATCCATTTCAAGGATTTAGTTGTAATTTTAATGATTATCCACACTTCTTATCCCCAAGAGGGCATTATGATAACAAATTGAAAAGGACGAGAGATATTAGTTTCTTCTACACATGCATGGCTTGGCCGGAAACATGCTATTTTGTATTCTAAGTTCTCTCTAATTCCTCATTTTAATAATTTTCGGGTTTACGTTAAAGAACAATTCAATGTTTTCCATGTGTATCAAAACGAAAAAAAAAAGGAACAACTTAATGGATTTTAATTAACACTAGACTCATACACTTTGCTTTGCTATAATTAGTAAAAATTAAAATTTTAATTTTTTAAAAAAGAATTACTTATCTAAACTCTTTTTTTTTTTTTTTTACTTTTAACATCTAAGAAGAAAACAAAGGGAAAGAAGTAATAAAGTAATATGGAAAATGGGGGCCCTTATTAACTCTAGAAATGTAATGCTGCACTCAAAAGAGTGATAAACCAAGACATCCTTCGTATACGTCAGCTTGCCTTACAGTTTTGGCCTAGTGTGTACAAAAGGGTGGTCACATGCCTCTTGTGCCATGTACAAGACAAACAAATGTTGGAGTTCGGAAATTGATTCTCGCAGCCTGAATTTTGGTATTGGCCTCCTTCACTTTCACCTATATATCTTGAAAACCATGCATTTTGTCCTGTGTCTTTTTTTTTTCTTTAATTGGGCAGCTGTTTAACGAATTGGATCCCTTTTTCTTTTCCTTTTTAATTACCTAGTTGGACTATAAGATCAAGTGTAGTACCAATGAGTTGGGCTATTTGAGCTTTATTCTTTGTTGTATAAGATTTTTGAGTTACATAATGAAAATTGTTTACGTACTTCTACATCGATCGCACATTGTACTTTGTCTATTTCAAGATACATGGAAAATAAATCTTATAAATATTTCGAGTATGTATTTTAAAATTAAAATAGATAATCAATTATACATGTAGATAAATACAAAGAGATGACTATATTAAGATTGTCGAATATAGTTAATTAAAACAAATCTTAACACTGGTGAAGAAATTGAAAGCGACCGAAGACAATGACTCTTACCAATAGAATACAAAAATTCTGAGAGGCAGAGTTTTGTACAAATATTATAATGATTACACTTTGCATGTTTTTAAAATAATTATATATATTTCTGCATATATATATATATATATATATAAAGTTGTAACAAGTCGAAATGTTTCTATGACATTTGATAACTACATAACATTGGCAGAAACGACAATGTAAGAAGCAACAAGTTCTATACTTATTTTTCCTTGACAAGAATTTAACAATGGTAAGAGAGAGGGTAATGGTATTGCTGATAGTGACATAGAGATATCGTCTTGAAAAAGAAAAAGGAAAAAAAAAGAAACTATTGAACCGAGGTAAATATATATGAGCTTGAGAAAATGTTTTCATGAACATTGAATAAGGAATAAGTTGTGTGTCACCTTAGCCAGTATTAATTATAGTTGGTATCGATTAACATGTTTCTTACACACATAAGGAAAAGGCAGTAGTAATTATTACTGCTTAAAAGCCAGGAATTCATGGATGTGTTTAAACAGTGATGATGGAAGAATTACTGGCTTTGGTTGACTAGAATTTGTCGGTCTTTATGCAAATGTGTCACCCTTCAGGGCATCTATATATAAGTCCTAGTTAATGGCAAGATATATACTGATTGAATAAGAAAAGCATGTATAATTAAATTAATACACAAGAAAGGAAAGGAAGGGAAGGGAAGGGAAGGGAGGGGGGACTTGTCCTTGGGAGCAAGCAATTTTAAATTAGTAGAAGAGACAAGAAGAGGTAGGAAGAAATAAAGAAAGGAAGCGACAGCAGGCAGCAGCAGCTGCATGGTGATTGTATGTTTTTTGTTCTCAAATCAAGAAAGTGACCAAAAGGGTTAATGGGCGTCCACTCGTCTCATGAGTTGTTCGCTCCTTAATTAACAATCTTCCAACCTTCGCCTTCGACCTTACCAATGGGCGGCCCTTGGCCTTTCTCTCCTCTTTCACTGCCACTACTACCACTACTATTCCCACATACTTTTCCACTCATTTTTCTACTCTTATTCATCCACTCATCATCTTATTTATCCAATTTTTGAATTGTACTTATTTAAAAAAAGAAAAAAATCTTTGTCTTTTCTCTCTGTAATATATGTGTATGCGTATGTTGTGTTCTTGTTCCCTAGTACTCACTTTCTCTTTACCTTGGTGTTCTTTAAGACAGCTTTGTTTAATTTTGGCAACACTTATCTTTTATGAAATGTCTCTCTCTCTCCTCATGGATTCGAGTTCTTCAACCCTTCTTTTGCGTCCATCCATTGAACCAAGAGCGGAAGATAATAACGGTGTTCTTTTTGACCCATCCAAGTTGCAAAAACAAGCAAACATACCCACGGAATTCGTTTGGCCGCATGTGGACCTGGTTCACACTCACGAAGAGCTTAACGAGCCCTTGATAGACTTGGAAGGGTTCATCAAAGGAGACGACGAGGCTACTGCCCATGCAGTCGACCTCGTCAGGTCTGCCTGCTTGAACCATGGTTTCTTCCAAGTGACCAACCATGGTGTGGATGCAGCTCTCATTCAAGCTGCGTACGAAGAAATTGATCCAGTGTTCAAGATGCCCCTTAACAAGAAGCTCAGTTTCCAGAGAAAGCCTGGCGATGTCTCAGGTTTTTCCGCTGCCCATGCGGACCGTTTTTCGTCCAAGTTGCCGTGGAAGGAAACATTTTCTTTCGGGTACCATGGAAATAACTCCGAACCTGTCGTGGTTGATTATTTTAGGTCTGCGTTGGGGGAAGATTTTGAACACACCGGGTAGGACCTTATTTTATATATTAATGTTCTTTAAAAGTTAAAAACGTCTTACTAGCCTGTAATTATTTTCCGCACGTATCTAAATATTTAATTTAATGATTAATATATTATTTTTATTAAACATTTAAATTTAAATCTGCTCATATTTATTGTCTGACACCAACTTTAACCTATGTTGATTTTGATAAATTTGAAGGTGGATTTACCAAAAATATTGTGAAAAAATGAGGGAATTGTCTCTAGTCATATTTGAGCTGTTGGCAGTCAGCTTAGGAGTGGACCGTATGCACTATCGCAAATTTTTCGAAGATGGCAACTCAATAATGAGGTGTAACTACTATCCCCCCTGCAATAATTCTGGTCTCACCCTTGGCACTGGCCCTCATTGCGACCCAACTTCCTTAACAATACTTCACCAAGACCAAGTAGGAGGGCTTGAGGTTTTCACGAATAACAAATGGCAAACAGTACGACCTCGACCAGATGCCCTAGTCATTAACATTGGTGATACTTTCATGGTAAGTTTTTTTCCATACCCAATAAAGTTTTCACAAAATGGTCTTTGTTTTCAAACCTCTTCCCTTCTGCATTTCTTTCCCATAGTAAAGCTTCATAACAATTGAAGTGACCCTCATATTGATAATTAATAAAATTAGTCTACATATACACTGTTTCGACAGTGTAATCGGGCAGACATATGTAGGAGACAAGGTAGGTCATGGCTTTAATTAATTATTTTCTATTGAGAAGGAAACATAATTATAATTGATAAGCTTTACAATAGGACATAAATTTATATTTTAGGGCAGCACTCTTTTTTTTTTTTTGAAATTAAGATTTAAGGGCTGCAATCCAACACCCAAAAGACAGATATTATTATTATTATTTATTGCAAAAAAAAAAGATATTTAAGGGTTAAAATTTGAATATCTATTTGGAAGTATATTTGGGGCTTGAATTTTGATCATGTAGTTCAAAATCTTTACGTATCAAACCCTAAAAACGTGAGATAATTTGATTTTATTTTTTATTGTGGGAGCTGATGGGGAAGGAATACAAGGTTTTTAGACTGAAGATAAGAAATGATGTAAGCAAAACATTTTTATGGAAGTTTGGTTTCCAAAGCAGATTATTAATACATGTTTGTATATATATATACATATATATATATATATATATATATGAGAGTGTGTGTGTGGATGAAATTATGACAAGAAAGTGACGAAGTGAAATGAATAAAATTTGCAGGCACTATGTAATGGGAGATACAAGAGCTGCCTGCACAGGGCAGTGGTGAACAGGGAGAAAGCGAGGAGATCATTGGTTTACTTTGTGTGCCCCAAAGAGGACAAAGTGGTGAGACCCCCGCAGGATCTTGTTTGCAGAGATGGGCCGAGACAGTACCCCGATTTCACATGGTCCGATCTCTTGGAGTTCACTCAAAAACACTACCGAGCTGACGTCGACACCCTCCAAAGCTTCTTCCCATGGCTCCTCTCTTCCAGGCCCTCCAACTTCTAGTTGTTTTTATTGCTTGCTCCCTCTCTCTCTCTATCTATATATATAATTGTCTTCACCAGTATCTACTCTTACCCTCTTGCTTGGGCCTAATTTCTCATATCATATGTATTCTCTCTCTCTCTCTTTTGGGTTAAGTCAAAAAACTAATTCATTGATGGAATTTCAAGATACAGCCAATACAAGTAACACATACTTACTGAGCTCTACTAACAACTGCCCATTCCAGTTTTAACAAGCACATGGGCGAAACTAACTGGAGCATACACAGAAAACTCTGTAACTTACAAGCACGTGGGCATCCACGAATAATATACAGAGGCTCGCGATTACATAAAATTAATTTCCAGGACTCTGCAGCCATCAGATTAGATAAAGTTCAGCAGCCTACAGCCATGGGATGAACAAATCAGTAGGGTTAACACCCTGTTTTGGAAGCTGGTCTGCGAATTGATTCTTTCCATTACCTCAAAAATAATAGATAAAAGAGTGGGGAGCTCATGTGTGGATTCAAAATCAAGTCAGAGTAGTGTAGTGTCGGGTTGAATAATTAAGACTCAATTGTTTCGACATTCAGTTCTCGGTTGGCGATTCTAAACTCAAAGGAGAAAGGACAAACCTTTGGCTTTTATATTTTATTTAGTCACATCTCACTTGTCTATTGAATTACTACATGATTTTATATTCGGATAGGCATAGCACTGTCGTTTTATATATATATATATATATATATATATATATATTATATTTTATGTTGGTAACGAACAATTTCTTAGGTTCAATGTATGGCCATCGATGCAAGTGCTTAAGCAAGAAATTAACTTGCAAGAGTAAAACAGATAAATAATAACAAGAAGCCCTCGCAAATTAACCTCAACTATTCAACCTAAGAGCCTCACAATATCCAAATATTAAGACTACAATTAAAGAACGTATCATGCTTCCATTGAACGAATTATCATCCCATCCTTCACAGTGTACTAGATTATACTTGGAAGGGACTTCCTTTATGTTAAACCTCCATAAAGAACTCTTCCCTCATGCATTTCCTACCCCCATATACTTTCCATGGAGATGCATTTGCAGAGTAATTGAATGCCAAGTGCACCAAATTACCACTTTTAGCATGTACTTTTGTACTCATGATTCGACATTTCTTAAGTTTGGTCAACTTGTATTTAATTAAATTTTTATATAAAGAGAGTATATTTATGAAATTTTTACATTTAAACCATCTTTTTGCATATTTTAATTTTATTTTTTAATAAAAAAAATATAATCATTTTATGAAATCTGAACTCAAATCTCATTTCATTTTATCATTGAGTTAAACTTAAACCGTGTGACAAGATGCTTAACATGTTTAAGTATAAAAGTCTATATACTATTTGTATATACCTTTCTAATTGAACGAATGACTAATTAGTCTTTTTTTTCCTTTGATTATTAACTAGTTTATTTATTATACATAGTCGGCAACGCAATTGGGGTAACCCTCTTTGTTTCTTTAAAATAACTTTCATTGTCGCTTGCAGAAGCTTCGGAATACTTCCACAGTGAAAGAAGAAGGGATACAAATCAAAATCCTGAAGATGCATATGTTGTGATGAGGGTGATGCAACAAACAAAAGGAGGCTTCTGGTGACGTGCCAAAACTTTGAAACGTATCCTGCATAATGGTGGCGACTATAGCCTGGCATATCTCAATAAGACTGACGTTGTAGGTCTATAGCTAGTAATTAAAATGGTGAGCAGCGTTGGTCAGTGTCGAGTTTTATTTGGTGAATGTTGATGCATGGCTGATTGATAATCCAATGAGCTTGGCTGAATGATGTCAACATGTCACGAACTGGAAAAGTTGGAACATCGATTAAAGCCAAAGGACATGATCAGAAACAAAGCTTTGTTGACCATCCCCACTTGCCATTTTTTTCAGGCTGCTCCAGGTTCGTACATTGAATTTGGAGACAACATCCTAATAATTGATCTTGTCCTCTTATATTATTTAAAAAAAAGTGGCCTCTTATAAGCATGTAGTGTAGCTGAACTTTACTTTGTTTCTACACCCGACCCCAATTAACATGGCTGCCCACTAGAAGAGAGGGACAGATTAAAAAAAAAAAATTGGAATTGATTATATTATGGCAGCCATCAGTTGCTAGGTTTTGGCCCCAGTATCTTTCAGAAGCTGCGGGAACTCAAGGCAATGGGACCTCCCCATGTTGTGGCATGTTTCATATATATCCTATAATTTTAGACAGAGGGTTTTGGACTGCTGCTTCTTTAGGCTTCTTTCTTCTTAAAGCTTCTGCCTGCGAGGGACTCTTAGCTAAAGAAAGTCTATTGAATTGATTAAATGGTTGAAAAGAGCCTCACAGTTCAAATCATTGACCTGATACAAAAGAAATTCACGTGTAAGCATTTAAAGAAACACCATCCACACAACATTTACATGTATGTAGCACTAGAAAGAAAAGAGAACAGCACGTACGTCCCTCCAAAAAATCACAGTAGCAATAAAGAAGGGATATACAAAATAAGTCCAATCCTATCTAACATAGCCAAAACCACAGCATCTTTCTTATCTGAAAATCAGCATCCATGTGTCCATGGATAGAATGCTTCCTGACCTTTAGCGATATTCAAAGACAAACAGCTTAGCCGGCAAGGAAATATCACCAACCAACATCGCGTCAACAAGGTTGTAGATGCCTATCACGGGGGCCAAAATCAGCAGCATACTTTTCCATAGAGGAAATTAAAATTGCCCCTATCAATCCTAACAACCTGTACAAAACATCAACCCTACTGAATTCCTTCTTCAGCTTGGGATTTACAATGCTTTCATTTGCACAAATGAAATCCCACCAGAAGATGAATAATCATGTGAGTCCCAACAAAAGCACAAACAATCCAGCCAACTCAGCTCAGCCTCTTCAACCATACATTCCGGGACTTTTATATTATCATCAACCATTCCCAAGACTTTCTTATTCCACTTCTTCCAATATGACTTCAACCTGTTCAATTTTACTTTCATGTAGAACTTTGGATCACCCAAGACTCTGAATGGTCCTCAATTTTCCTCCCATAAAATCTTTTTTCGAGAACCAACAATCCAAGACTCTAAAAAGTTTGAAATCCTAGCTGAATCTACTAAAGCATAACATTATAGGATAGTGATCGGAAATTGAATGATTTGGAGCAACTTCACAGAAATGGTTAAAAGTATCCATCCATTCCGAAGAGATTAAAATCCGATCGATTATGCTTCTTTTCGAATCAGCCCCATACCATGTAAACCTCTTTCCTATCAATGGCAAGTCCTTCAAGTTACCATCCTGGATAAAGTAATTAAATTCCTCCGACCCATCTTCTTATGGTGAACACGATTCAATCTTTCATTTGTAGTTCTAACAGTGCTAAAATCTCCTGCAAAACACACCGCACCCTGTATTTGATCCTTCAACCCAATAGGTTCCTCTTTCCATTTTCCCAACGTACGGTGCATAAATGTTCACAATGGAACACCACACAAATGAAATTTGCTTCCACTTGTTCATCTAATTTGACAAAAGACCTCTCCCAAACCATCAAAATACCACCCGGTCGACCCAGAACCCAATCCAAATCGTCAAAGAAACCCAGGCTTCTAATCTTCGTTTCTCTAATACGTTTCGTTTTAGTTTCTTGAATAGGTATAAAATCAATCTTATTAGATTGCACCAATTTTCATGTTACTCCCTAAACCCCACGCATATTTCACGACAAAATTTTCATGTTGAGCAGCAGTGTAATAACCAGCAACACAGCCACCGACCCCTCAGTGATATCATGCTTTAAGCCGTATTCTCGGAAGTAGCTCAATTCAACTCAAGAGAATCACATTAACCTGCCTATCAAAAAATTATACACTGCAGACAAGGGCTGCAATACACAAACAACTGCCGCACAACACAATAATCATGAAATCTGTTCATATTCAACGCATTATATTTTAGTACAACATTCACATATTTCAAAATTCATAGCAGTATTTCGATTCCATCACTATCAAAACATTAAATCTGAGTTCCCTTTGAAAATAACTTTTGCAAAAACGATTACAAATGGTAGGATTTGAACCCTTATTTTTTTAATTTTTAACCAATTAATGCCTTAATACAATTTTTTTATTATAATTTTATAATTATCCAATTACAATAACAAATTATATAAGAGTAGGGCACTATTGACAAGTGTAGATTCTATATTTCTAGTAAAAAGAAAAGTGTAGATTCTATATAATAGATCTTATATAATTTATAATCATAATATAATAATTACAAGAGATTTGTCCCACAAAATGTCATTTCACTCGAATATGAGTACAAACACCTGTCATCAAATCTTTACGTGCAAAGTCAATATTTGCTTTGCACAAGGGGTGTCGTGGCAATGATAATAAAAGACGCAAGAAAATCAGCATGATTAAGGGACCCATTGGAAACAAAGTGACAAACAAAAAATATTTTCCAAGGATCCATTTTGATCAAGGAAAGATTTGTAATGCCACATGAAGATACAACATAGGCTTGTGGTCATTCCCGTGCCTCAGTCGACAGTATATTTTCATCTTTATTCACATGATTGGACACCTTCCATAAACATACACTCATTTCAATTTTCCATGTTGGCCCTCGTGCGTGCATGCATGCACGTGTGCTTGGAAAACTCACGCATGCCTGCCGTCGATCCGCTGCTCATCATGCTATCGTCCCCCAGCCTCATGAGCTTATAATTTTTCCACTGATTAGAAGTTTTGGGAGCATTGGCGACAACCTCATCTTTCTAATTTGAAACTTCCACGCACGTTTTATTTCTAAAATGGAAAAAGAATCTTTCATTTTTTTTATTCATTTCTCCTAAATCACATAATCTAGTTTATACCTTTTTTGGGATATTTTTCTTTTACCTTCTAAGTACGAAATGACATAGATGGAGTAATTAATTTCTTATGATAAACCCTCTCTTGATGAGAGATTATACACTTCCACAAACTTGAAAAGACATTAATATTAAGAGGAAATTAGTAAAAGTGCTTGCTGCAAGAACAGATTCTTTCAAATATGTTGAATTGAATAACCATAAGTTGATCCATTTCAATCCAAGACTTAGAAGGGAGGAAAATTGGAGACCCCAAGTAGTTGACTCCAAATCCAAATGCATTAAGATAAACAATTCCAATATAGGAAATGATCGTGGCCCTTATTCTAACAGTAATGTAATGAAAAATAATTCTCTTTCAATCATAAATTGCACCTTTCACATCTCATAATTCAAATCAAAAACCCTCAAGTTGAAATATTAAATCTTATCAAGTAAAGTGCACCTTTCACATCCCATAATTCAAATCTAAACCCTCAAGTTGAAGTATTAAATCTTATCAAGTAAAGTGCTATTCATTCTTGGTTTCACAATATATCTTATCAAGTAAAGTGCTATTCATTCATGCTTGGTTTCACAATATATCTTATCAAGTAAAGTGCTATTCATGCTTGGTTTCACAATATATCTTATCAAGTAAAATGCTATTCATTATTGGTTTCACAAAAGTCGAATAAAAAGCATGCAATAGGAGTATGTACCACGTAAATCATGCATCCTAATTAATGTGCTTTCTTTTTTTATTTTCTTTCCTATGTTATCTATGTATGGATATCAATCCCTAATTATAGATATTGATCTTATGTAATTGGTCGGAATTTAAATTTGAAATTTAAACCTAATCTTGTATGACTTTAAGCTTTGAAAATAAAGTTTAAGTAAGTCAATAAACTATAGATCCGCGTTCTCAATCAGAAAAATATACTTGATAGGTGATGGAAGACTTATGTTAATATATTTAAGATCCATCACATCTCTTAATGATGTGGCATTTGTGATATTCTACCCTATTCAATTGTGCAACACTCCCTTACATTGGTTCTTTACTCGTAGAGGAGAAGTACTCTTATATTAATCTGGATCTACCTACACTCTTATATTTCTCATAGGGGCCCCATATCAATGAAGATCCATACCAGCTCTGATACCAACTAGATCTCTCATAGAGGCCCTATATCAGTGAAGATCCGAACTAGCTTTGATACCAACTATCATGTGTTAAAATTTAAGCTCAACCTCGTACGACTTTAAACTCTTAAAATAGAATTTACTTAAAACTCACAAAATAAGTAAAGCTTGAAACCCACAAAATAGCTAAAACAAAAGAAAAAAAGAAAGAGAGTTTTTGAGAAATTGAATACTTTGTATTTCACTAGAGTCTTGTCAAATACTGAAACTTAAACTTAATCTTGTACAACCTTAAGCTCTAAAAATAAAACTTAAGTAAGCTTATATCACAGGCCTATATTCTCAGCCCAAAAGACAAACTTGATAGGTGGTGGAAGATCTATATTTATATACCGAAGATTTATCCCCTCTTTTATTAATATGGGATTCATGACATTCTATACCATCTAATTATGCAATGCCTCTAATGCCCAGGCTCGTTACCTAAGCTTTGAAAATAAAATTTAAGTAAGCTTGTAAATCACGGACCCACATTCCCAACTCAAAAGATATACTTGATAAATGGTGGAAGACCCATACTTATATACCGAAGATTCAATCCATTTCTTACTGATGTAGGATCCGTGACATTTTATACATGTGTAAGCTTTGTATATATAAAACAATGTATTATTATATGCATATAAAGATAATTGTGAATTTTTTATTTAAAAAAAATTAAAACTTAACTCTTTAAATAAGTTATATTTATATACCCATCATTAAGTCATATATTTTTATGACTATTAATTATGATTTGCTTGTTTTGTAAATTCTTTAATTTTCTAATAAGTATATCAGCCCATATGTATCCCTTAGACACAAAATGTATAATGTTATTATTACATAACATTACAATATATATTCAAGTGTGTATATCAAATTAATTAACAATATAGCAAAAAATTAAAAAAGGAAAAAGAGGAAAACAATATTCCTTGTTCTTACCAATGCCCCACTGAATCAATTTGGTCTTGCTGCTGTAATTGCTTTTGAATGGAATTGGATGAGAAAGGCAAGGAAAATGGTTGATCAGAAGGCACAAAAGATGGGTGACGAGACAATAAGTTTGTTGAAGAATATACACTGCTATTGTAAGGTAAGTTATGTTCATGTTCTGATTGTTGCTGCTGAGGTTGTTGCTGTTGCTGCTGCTGCTTTTGCTCAGATCTTTGTTGCTTTGGGATATTAAGCTTCTCTCCTTCAATGTCTCTATATTTGCTTAGGTACAATTTCAAGGGCGCTACATATTCCTCAAATCCTAAGGTAGTGATTGCCCATATGATATCATCTCCGTTGATAGTCTTCCTCTTTTCTCTTTGGCATTTATCCGAGGCTTCCCCTGTGACAAAGCTAATGAACTCGGACACACATTCTTGAACAGTTTCTTTTGCATCCTTGGAGATTTTCCCATTGCTCGGAATCACCTTTTTCATAATTCTGCCGACGTTTGCTATAGGGAGGAACCGATCTTGTTCTTTACTGTTGTTGCTAGGGTGATTGTTGTTTTGATTATTGTTGTTGCTGCTACCACTGCTTTTTACACACGGGCTCTCGGGGCTTCCTTTATTAGGCCCATGTGGCACATTGCCGTGGCTCTCCTCTTCCATTTCTTTCCTATAATAGTAATAGCAATATCTCTCACAATCACAATGCTTGGGAGAGACTAGCTAGGTTTCCAGTTTTGTGAATGGATGGTTTGGGATTTTATGGGGGTGAAGTAGATGGAAAGAAACGCATAAAAGTAGGCAGTTGAAGAGGAAACCCAAATTTTGCATTGTTTCTTAACCAAATGAGTCCCCGGGACTCGCTCCTATGTTGGGAGTATAGTTAGTTAATTAACTGTTATGACCCAATCCAACTTACATTCTTGTTTAGGACAAAATCACATTTTAGCTTTGTTAATCTCATTTTCAATCACAATTCTAAGCTTGTTTTTTCATTTTTAAGTTTCATTGACTATAATTGACCTCCTATTGTATGACATACAATTAATATGGGCAACGAGAGTACGAAAATCTTGATATGTGAGAAAAATTAAAATTTGTGAAAATTTGGATGTATTACTTGCCTCCAACACCTCAATCTTACCTACTCAAACAAATGAGGTTATTTAGATAAGAAAAGGCTTGTGTTAAATTGTCTTAGAATCGAAAAAACGCAAGAACAAAATAATAATAGTATGCATAAATGATACTTTTTGTTTTTGTTTGTACTAATTCTTTTCAGGATTAATTATACTTGGTATTCAAATTACAATCAAAATTTTAATCAATACCTAAAATTTAAAATTTTATATTTAGATACTTGAATTTTACTTTTATTCATATCTAATTAATTTACACTCAAAATTATTATCAATAGACGTCAAATTAATGACATGTTTAAAAATAATCAATAAAAACACACCCCACGTTTTCAAATGTCACATCATATCATATATTTTAATTTTTTTTTGAATGTTTAGATAATCACTCAATATTAGTTTTATATGTAAATAGATAAATAAAAGCGAAATTGGAATTTTAAAACTTATCGTAGCAGCATCGGAAGTATTAAGATATATGATTTTTTTTTTTGACAAGAAAAAACCACTAAAAAAGGATCTAACGTACAAAACCCTTTTTCATCCCTACCACTTAAATTAATCCCAGGCTGCGGTTCAAGGCTACGCCGAGCAAAATTTTGTGCGGATTCTACATGCTTACCGTGTACGAGTAAATGTTGGCATATTTAAATTCCTTGCAATAAAGTTGAGAGCTTGAAGTTTCCAAATAACTTCTTGCCACGATTTGACACGTGTCTAACAAGTAGAGAGTTATGCTTTAAGAGATAGTATAATATGTATATCATTTGAATTTCCTTTCCCCTTGGCAATTATATCCGCCAATGAGGAATTACATTTTCCATTAATATATGCATTCGTTTTCCATTTAAGAACTAACAGTATGACATTAGAAGAAAAACTTGGACTTCAAGTTTATATTAGAAGATAAAAGGAATAAAAATCAAAAAATAAAACAAAAAGTAATTGTATCCGATACTAAAGGCCTCTACTTAACATGATACAAGCCTACAAGGGCTAACCTTAGAGAACTACTAATCAACCATGATTTGATTGGCACAATTAGCAACCGAAACAAAAAGAATACCTAATCTCATTATCGTGCCAAACCTCGAGGTGGATCGAAATGGGGTAGCAATGGAATGAAAGCGTGCCTAAGCAATGGCATATGTGATCGTTTCCACCTCTTTAGGTCGCCATGTAGATTTCTGGACACACAGCAAGCCTTCAGTGTCCTTAGAGTAAGTCATGCGGACTTCCCATTGCATAGACCTTAACATGTTCTCAAGCTCAGTAATGGTGTCAACATTGTCCCGAACAATGAGCTTCCCTTCTGGCCTAAGCACTCTATCAACCTCTGCAATCACAGCCACTAAATTGCACCTACAAGACCCACAATCCATAGCAAAGTTAGGTTGAAGCAGACCACAAATAGCAGATTATGGCAGACCCCTTTTCGGACAAAGCTGTCACTTGAAACAGAGATTGTTATCCTGAACCTTAAAATTAAAACGGTATATGGAATTTCTTTTTTCCAATAAAACAACATTAATGGAATATGACTCAAGGAAATTGAAATAAATGACAATCAGATAAACACAAAGGCAAATCAAGATCATAGCTAAACAATGATAATTATTTGAATCTAAAAACTTGACTAGGAATCATCAACATGATCTTTGAGAACAAGAGTAATCTCCATATTATTACCTAGTGAAGGATAAGTTACCCATCAAGTAAAAGTGTAAAGAGTGCAGAGTCAAGAATAACAAAAATATTAATACAAACCTCTTTTTAACCTTGGAGAATAGATGGTCAGCATGGAGAAGATCGTAAGACCTTGGATAGGTGCTAAATGATTCACACCAATCATGATACATACCAAAAAGACCTCTCTCATAAATTATGGGTAGCGTATCTGGAGAGTCAATTGGGACCACATTCAGGACCCACAAATTCAAATCTTTCAGTGCTGCAGCAAATCTGTGAGCATACCACAGTCAGAATCAAGGAAAAGAAGATGAAATAATAAAACAACAAAAGAAGTGACCTGTCAAACCATTATAGCCTTCCTACTTGATATAAATTAATGTTTTTTATTTTGGTTGCTTACCCTCCATAAACAGCTCTCATGTCCATGACATTTCTGACAGATGACCAGTTTATGCCCATCCCATTTATGTATGACTTGGTTACGACCCGTTTCCAGTGCTCATGGTCGGCAACAAAATCCTCAGGCGCTGCTTTACCATAAACTCCAACTTGGGAACTCAACAACCAATAAGGTGATTTTTCCAACCTTGCTGGCCATTGCTCGGGCCATTGAGACCCACGTTCTGATGCTTCTACAGGCACTCTGTGCATGCATGTTTGCAGAGGTACATTCCTATAAATAAGAATCAAATCATATGGCTGTTTGGATAGCTATATTGTGACAGATCCATATTTATTTAAAAGTATAGCGAAACAAGAAAAGACATTCCTATGGACAGATGACATGCTTTCTGTTTTTACAAGCCAATTAGATACTTCTTTGATCAAATTTACCAAAAAGGAATATTCAATAGCTTACTCAGAGAATACAAGTCAGCACATTGTTAAACCACTCAATGGATATTTCTAGTGCCATCTTAGGAAGTGTTAGTTTTGTTTTTAGCCAGAATATAGTATTTACATTCAAGTTAAAGTGAAATATTACCAGGCTGCATTTGGATCATCAGACTCAGGACATAGTGGAGGCTCTTGTTGTGACCTTTGCTCATAGCAGTCATTAGAAGTAGGCTTCTTAAACGTTGCTACAGCCACCCCGTTTACTGTATCCCTACTAGTTCTGTTTACAAGCTCCCAGCACATGGCTTTTGTTAGATCAACCATAGCTGCAGAAAATCCACACAAAATGCACCAGCTGTTAGACACAATAAACTTTTCACACAAGATCCAGAAATAGTCCCATCATATACCTTTCCAAATTTCAACATCTTCAGGAATTTTCTGATAAACAGGGGTAGCCGACCACACAAAGAAACCACCAGGTCGCAACACACGGTTCAGCTCCAAGAGGAGTTTACCACCTGCATATTGCTAAGATCAGTGAATATTAAAGCAACAACAAATTCATAACATGCATTCCCAGCAACTGATTACCATGAGTCCATGAAGATTCGTAATTAATATCAAAGAAAAAAATTTATCAAAATGGGGATTGTAATATACCTTCTATGTGCCATGGCACTCTACATCGTGCACAATGAACAATATCAAATACTCTGCCGGGATAGGGAAGTCTCTTAGTACCCATCACAGCAGACATGGCAGGAATCCCCCTTTCAAGTGCAAATTGTACTTGAGCTTCATGTTCATCTTTAGGTGCAAAGGACATAGCAAGCACATTTCTGTCGAAAAGAAAACCTCCAAAGCTGGCAACCCCACATCCAACATCCAAAATTACACGAGAGCGTTTACCCCATGCTATATCAGGCACAGACTGCAGAATAAATAATCATACATTAAGCAGATGTAGAAAGAACAAATTGCAGGATCGGAACAGATTAACGTTAGCCTTTGTTTTACAACAAATAAAACCCGTCTATTGCTTATTGTCATCAATGTTGGAATGCAAGCTTGAATTCCACAGATGGTAAAGAAGCACAATTTTAAAATCATATCGAATATTTGTAGATAGATTCATGCAACCAAAATTGCAGATGTAGCAATGCCCTACAAGAAATAAAAATGATACTATATCATTTGCGCACATAGTCACATAAATGAACATATATCATCATCTTCCAGAATGCTAATATAATATAAACTTCTTGATGTTCCTTACAGGAATGCTTATTAACCACAAAACTGATTCACGGATACTCCATTGGCAACTCCCTTCCATGATATGAATTAAACATAATGATTGAATGCAGTACTTTCCTGATCTTGGAATAAATGCTCCAAAAAAAGCATGAAGTTTCACATTGAAGGAAATGCTCCAATGTAAGACCATGCCCTCTTTCATGAACACTAAATTATTGTAGGTTTAAGATAATTATTACAAGAAAAATCGGGTTGAAAGTATTCATTAAGTTTGCCTTGGCCAACTGGCGCATTGGGTTTTTTAAGTTAAAATCGACTAATTTGCTTCCTTTTATGGATATGTCTTTCCTATACCTTCTAATTACAGGAAATATTAACATATCAGCAAATATGCAATTGGCAAATCCTGATTGGGATTTAATAGACAATTTCGTTATAATACTAAATTTAAGCCAATGTATTATAAGTAAACAGAAGGTTGACTTGGATCATAGTAGAATAAAAATTACAATCAAACCAATCAAAGTTGAGTAATGATGGAAATCCAAGGAGCTCACAATGATAACTATGGTGCTTCTCCATAAGGTAATGACAAAGTTGCTATTTGCCAGCTATAGATTCAAATGCTTTGATCAAAAGACATTCATACCAAAGATTTTTTCATGTGTCGTGCAAGTAATACCACAGTAATAATAGTAGAACAGAAAGGCAGAACAAATATTCAACAAGTAGCGACCACACCAGGGAGTGTGAGATACAGTAATCAATGATATAATAATGAAGTTAGAAGACAATACATTCATTTTGAGCACTCACCTCTTCTATGAAGTCAATATAATGAAGAGCGCCATGCTTAAACTGGGTTCCACCACCAGGAAATGTGAGATATTCTCCAGTAACTTTCACCCAATTCTGATGCCCCTTAATTTGTGCCAGCTTGGTATGAGGAACATTGTAGTACCAGATCTGCAGCAGCAGGAAAGCATTTTGTTAGTTCATCTTATCAAGCACAAAAGTAGAGTGAAAAAAAGAACTAGCGTATATTAAGTTAAAGTACCTTCTCCCTGCTTTTTGGCCACTCAATTGGACGTTTGTATCCTTCAGGAAGAGGAACAAGGCAGGTTGGTGGTTCTTCCGGGCAGTGCCTCTCTCGATGTTCATAATGTTTGGTAGAAGGGAGACGCCTAATTGCATACCAATTGTCAAGGCATGGGATATAATCAGGCCCAGCAGTGGAATTGCAAAGTTTCCAACTGTATTCATTGGATGATAACTGAGCCTCCTTTTCATTCTTTGATTCTGTCGCCTGAGTAGAGAATGATCCATTCTGAGCCATGTTTTCGTTCAAAAGTTCAGATTGAGCACCAGAGGGGAAAACCTCATTTGAACTCTGGTTTTTCACCTGAGCATCATCTTTCGCCTCATCAGTGCTTTTATCCGACTCCTTGTTATCATTTTGATCAACAGTCTCCTCTATCTGACCATCCACCTTATTATTTCCATTAGTTTCCGATGAGCTTTCGTCCTGTTTCTTTTCACCATCGTCAAAATCAGATTTCTTGTCATTCTCATTGAAGTCAGGTTTCTCATTGCTCTCTTCAGGATCAATCTTTTTGTCAGTAGAATTCTCTTCAGAATCCCCCTGCCCACCTGAATTTTCACCACTGTCATTGTTTTTCTCTCCACCTTGGGATGGCTCATCATCCTTCTTAGGCTCCTCCAACTTTGTCTCTTCAGAATTCTCCTGATTTTCTTGCATATTTAAGTTGCCATCGCCATCATCTTTAGTTAGACTCACATTGGAGTCCCCTTTCGTGGCATCCTCAGGTAAATCCCCAGGGTTATCTTCAAATTGTGCAGTGTTGCTGCCGCCATTGCTTTCATCGATTAGCGGTGTGACCTGATCTTTGACCTCATTTTTCTTTTCCTGAGCACTATCGTCCCCGTTTTGAACAGGGACAACAGACGATGAAGTCATCATCCAAATCCCAACTAAACATAATCCCACGAAAACCACAATGGTGACCGTTGAACAATAAGTCGAAGACGATGACCTCCTACCATTATTATCTACTCTACTATATTTTCCTAATGCCATGGTCACTATTTACTTCCCTTCTTTCTCAATCACTTCTTCAAAATTTCACACCTGATATTGTTATTAAAAAAATTCAGAATCACATTTAAAATTAAAAGCTATAAAATGCCGCTTGAACGAGATCTAAGAAAACATATTTAAAAAACAAAAAGAAAAACACTAGGATATAGAAACAAAGAAACTAAGCATGTAAATGAAAATTTCAAAATTATGTCTACGAACATCCAGATCTAATGGAACAATGCCTCAAAAAGAAACGAAAACAAAAGAAAGAAACACAGAACGGCGTCGCCTCACATTAGATCTGCAACAAACAAAGAAATCTACCTCCAAAACAAGAAATGAAATACCTGAAAACAAAAAATGAACAGATCTGAAGAGAGAGAGAAATGAATCGTTATCGTTTCATTGTTCCTGCATTAAGCAAAGACAAGAGAGGAGGGGAAAGATTGGCATTGATTTAAATATATAGCAGAGAATTCCAGCTTTCAGCTGTCGCTCTTAATTCTGAGAGTTCTCTTAATTTGTTTAATACAAGGGCCCTTGAATTTAGAGTTTATATAAAAACAAAAGCAAAATTTAGAGAGAAAAAAGCGAGGGTCCTGTAGAAGAGAACACGGAGAGAGAGAGACGGCCACGGGAAAAAGAAAGGCCGCGAAATCAGTGGGATAATAAATAAGAATTATATTTCTTTTATTATTATTATTATTATTATTACTTTCCTTCAGAGGATAGATAGACTGGAGCTAGAGGTGGGAGAAGACAGACAAGTAAAACTACCGACCAATGGGTATTTTCGTAAATAACGGAACATTTTATTTGAATACCAAACTTCAAAATGACAATATTGCCATTTTTCGATTCCTACAAAATTTTGTTATTATTATTGTTGTAAGCTTAATCTTCAAGTTAGGGTCTAAAGTGGAATCTCTTCAATTTGCATGTTAGTACAGATTGAGTTTGAGTAGATTTATGTATGGAGTGATGCCCAAGCATGTTTATTAGACTTTGATGTGTGTAGGCATCTTAGAGACAACATCAGTGTAGATTGGAGACCTTAATCTTTAATTATTACTACTACTTTTACTAGCTGTCAATGCTATTTGCCTTTAATTACTGCAAATTAAATGTAGATATGTATGCTTCAAGACGAAACAAAGATTGTAACTTGTAAGTAGTGAGCCACTATTGAATTCCAAACAACAATTAATGTTTAATCCACCTGGATCAACTTGACTAAGTTAAAAAATTTTCAGTTAATTATTAGTCTCCCATTATAAACAAATTAGAGTATAATATAATATCGAATGAAGTTTAAGATATATATTATTTATTATCTTTGAGTTTGATATAAATAAAAAATTTTTTGTCAAAATAACAGCAAAGTTAAAAGATAATAATGTTGTTTTTTCATAGAATTCAAGTTGCTAATCTATCTATATAAGGAAAAATAGTATATATCCTAAGATCCTCTTATTTCTCTACACCATAAGTCATGTATATAAGTATATGTCAGGTATATAACTTAATACTTGCCTTTATATGCTTTTTTTTTCATTAAATTAGCGAAATTTTAAAATAATTATATTTTCACTTTTCATAATAACAAACAAAGTATTATATCTTTTTATTCACCAATGACACTAATATAATGAATTTTTCCACTAATTATTGGTGCACTTTTTTTAATATGTGTGATGAAGAAGCTGTAAGAAGAATAATTTGAAATTTAAATCTTATTTTTTTTAATAAAGGTAATAATCATCCACCACAACGCTAAATTTTATTATTCGCTTTTTTTTACATACATGTCAAAAGAAGTACTCTTCTTGGAACTAGTATATCCAAAAATAAACAAAAAAAATTAAATAAGAAAAAATTAAAATGATGAATTTTATTATTTTAATAAAATTAAAATGTGAACAAAATAAAACCCTTAATGTTAATTTTATTATATTATCATATTCTTAATGCTGTTTTTTTATTATGTTTAATTTGGTTGAAGTTGTGTTAAAATAGTATAATATACTAATTTGATCTTAATCTTAAAAAGTAATAGTATTTTTAATTTGATATTTTTGAAGTTAGATGATTGATTACATGGATGTTTTGGTAATTTAGGCAGTAGGGAGTGTGACCAATGAATGTCGATTTGTGGGCGAATTTTGGATCGAGCGCCATGTGCAAAACGCACCGACTTCAACCTTTAAATATTTTTTAAATAAATAAAAACAAAAAACCAAAAAAAGAAAAAGAGAGACACTGAGTAGTGAGCAGTGAAAAGGAAGGAGGGTGATGCGCCGACAAATTCAAATGCAGGTCCCACACCTCATTAGGAGATCAAGACTAGATTGCGGTGTAATGGCCCCCAGCAAATCATGACCGTTCACATGATGACGGTGCTGCTGTGATTGGTTCGCGACGTGAACTGTCAGCGCTGTCTGTTCTCTTTGCCTTCTAGATTTGCGTCGAGTCGCCAATGTGAAGGTGTGCAGTGCAGGCCACTATCTTTCCAGTTCGGGAAGACAGCTTGTTGTTGTTGGTGTGGGTGGGTCACCACAAGTTTGTAAAACCGCGTTTGATTACGCTTAATACTGGTTCAACTCCAATATTTAAACAATAGTATGGCTATACGCCCAACCCTATTAAGTATTTTCTTTTTCTTTCATATTTTTCTTCTTTTTTTCCATAATTCTCCATTTTTTTAGCATTCAATAGTTTTATTATTTTTATATATAATTTTTTAAAAATTATTTTTTAAAAAACAATCATAAAACGTCAATTTTATGAAAAAATTTAGTATATAAGGTATACCAAAATCAAATTAAAAAAATAAAAAATAGGATAGAAGAAATAACATATTTAATAAGTTTTATATATTTTATATATATATATATATATACCTCTATTTCACTTAACTTGCCGCATTTTGACTTTTCAAATTGGTCAATTTTTTTAATTTCTAATTCTTTTCATTTTATATTTATTATTGAATTAAAATATGAATATACTTGTTTTACAATATTTAATTAATTATAGAGATTAAAGTTGAATACTTTTGACTATGGCGCATCAAAGATGACAAAATAAACAAGAAAAAAAGGACAAAATAAACTGTTAGGGGAGAAATTACCATCTAGTGGACGGGTTTGCTGACACTAATAGCTAACACAAGTCAAATCTTGTGTACGAAAAGCATTATGATATGGGAATTAGTGTCATTATGCCTAAATCTCACAGTTATTTATTTGTTATCTCATGATTAATAGAATAAAATTCGGACAAATTAATAAACCATGTTAATCCAATCAAAGCCAATGGTTACATTTAAGAGTTTTTTTAATCAAATTATTTCTTATTTTTATTAGTTTGTCGAGTTATGTATAAAATGTCTTCCTTACAAAACGATAACGTTTTATTTTGCCTATTTAATAAATATAAATAGATAAAAATATTTACTACTATTTAATCTAAACTACTAAATCAATTCACTTTAGTTCAATAAAACTTTGTAAGAAACTTTGAATTGATTTTTCTCTTGATACATTTTATTGGTTCATAAAAACCACATTCAAACGACTAATGAAATGTTATCTTAACGCTAAAAGGTTTTATAATTTTTAAATTTCATATTCTAGGATAATAATGGCAGAAAAAGATAAATTGCTATTATTGCTTATCCATGTATTTATAGTACAATAGAAGTTGATATGATTGTCATTATCTAAAGATAAGGTACAACATAAGGATATCTTAAGGTTTAAATTAAAGTTTACATAGGCTTATTAGTAGTTTTATTTGAATTGAATGTTGAGCGATATCATCTCTTAATTGTATTCAAATTTTATCGTGTATAAATTTGATTTAAATTTATAATGATTTATTAGTTTGTTTAGTTTATTAATTAATTTATTTTATTAAATATAATAAAAAATAATATTTGTGAAATATTATTTAATTTTGATGTATGACTTATAAAATGTAACTCTCGAAACAATCAAATCAAATAATATATATATATATATATACACACACATGCCCAAATGTCTAAGTATTGATTTTTTTTTCTTTTAACCAAATATCTAGATTTATTGAGGTGTTAATATATATATATATATATATAAGACAATATTTAGGGAGAATTTGTTAAGTGAAGTTTATTAAAGGATATTTTGGATTAAAAACTTTGAAAATTGGATTATAATAACTTAAAGTAAATTAACAATATTTGTTTGCATACTTATAGTTTAAGCCAATAATGCAATAGAAGGTCCCTGCTTTTGCTACGTGGTGGCACCATCAAAATTCAAACTTACTAACCGACTTTGCCGGACTCATTTGCTCTTGCTGTCCTGCATAATGCATATCATTGATACCAGCAAGTGTATAGCCTACAAAACGTCGTCCTTAATTTGGTTATTTTCTTTGGTTGTCCTTGTGTCGTATCCTTCCTTCACTTCGTTAAGTTTGGGTTCGGACTCCCTCTCCATTACTCTTAGTATTTTATCTATTATGTTTTAATATATTTTTAAAATTTAATCAATATTCACACAAATAAATAAATTATTGGTGATTTAATACATGTAAACGATGACTATAGATGTTGAATTTAAATTTTAAATTGGACATCCATTTAGGGAATTTGATTCGATTTGAATAATTTAAATTTGAAAAAAATGAAAAAAATGAATATCAATTTGTTGTTATAAAATAATATTTTGTTCGTGAATATAAAAAAAACCTGTGAATATGAACGAGAAAAAAAATATAAAATGAATTCCATAATTTCCTATGAAGTCAAAAAACAAATATGGGCGTGCATAAGTTATGAATTACCTTCCAATATTTGTAGTTGCAATTCAAACCTTGAGCAAATATGAGAGAGCTAGTGATTCAACTAAAATTAGTAAATGAAATATGATGATGATCAAGGTTGAGGGATGTAATTGAATATAACATAATTAGGATAACTTAATTTCACAAATGATACAAAAGTTGAGGGTTATCGAGTCATTTGACCTTTTAATTTAACTGGTACCGATCCATCTACATAATTAATATCACGATTAACGAGTAAGAATCTTTGTTGACTTAATAAAAAAATGTATTTAATTTTTAAATGGAATCTCGAACGATGTTTTATTTTCTATCAAGTGTACTTAGATCCACCAATTCACATTCACCAATCACAATCAAAACTTGCCACGTATGCCCATCGGTGAGATTTAATACGCGTTGCTATTCCATTGGTTTGAATTGTCAGCTAAACATCCTCCGTACACGTGACCTGAGAAAATTCATAAAATCCATAACTAGAAATTAAAAGAAAATGGGGAAGTTTCTGTCTGTCGCTGTCTGGCAATCTCTCGTTATCAAAGCTCAAACACTGCCAAAATCAGCCGATCCATTGAAAGAGAAAGTTGAGGAGAAGGAGGAGGACGACGAGGCTAACGCAATTTCAGGTTATTCTCTTCTTCATTTTTTGTTTTTAACATTAGTAATTAATCATTTACTTAACTTCTTTTTTTTTTTCTTTAATTTTGTTTCCAAATACAGCCGAAGCCTCCTTAAAGAAGGTTGAAGTTACTATTAGTGTTTAAGGTGTTGTGGAAGGATTGCAGGGATGATGAAAGGATGCAATTTTAACATATTGAAAGGAACCCATGTTTCCATTGCTCTGCTTACTCTGGGTTTTGTAACTGTAATGCTTTGGGCTTGGGAGAAGAATCCTTTTCTTGCTACCCTTCTATTGGCCCAACAAAATTTTAGACTCCCTTCCTCAGGTTTGTTTTCCCCACTTCATCAGTAGCAATTTGCATATCTTTGCAGAACAATGTAGAATTAACTTTTGTTTTTTAAAATTTTGGTTACTGTTGAGAAGAAAATGGAGCTAACAACAGAATAATTTGAAAAAAAAAAAAAAGGTGCTGAGAGGGAGGGTATGAATCTGAGATAAGAGAGAAATATTTGGCTCTTAGATTTGATCCTTGAAAATCCAGTACCCGGCTAGTTATTCTCAATTGATGTTTCATGTGGATGAAGCAACATGGTTTGACAAAAGAATGGAACTGGAAGGCGGATGTTTAGGATGGGTGAGTTATGATGCAAGAAAAAGTAGGTTTAGGAATGCATGAAAAATTTTGGATTATACTGAATGGGGACGATAAAGACGAAATTCTGTGCCTGAAAATGTTTTTGTTCAAATACCTTTGAATGCATTTTTGAACTGATATTATTTATGGCAATTGAAAGTGTAAAAAGCACAAGAGGATGTCAAAAAAGAGGCGAGGATGGTAGAAATAACATGATCGATTTTAACGTTCTACAGAAAGTATGAGCCTTCAAAGTGCCAAATTGTGAAAAAGAATCCATGTTGCCTGCTTCATTAGTATGAGTTACATTTTATTGAGGTTCATTGATATGTATTTTGTATATTTCTTATATTGTTCAATTGATCTTCATATTTTTGTTTTTATGTCAAACTAGCATTTGTTAGTCTTGAGATTGTTAATTTATAAATGTTTTTGTGAAGAAGTTACGATGACATAGATCAAAAGAAAAGATCACTATTCTTTGACAACATAATATTTTAATGTAGCAGCCACTGAGATCATGTATATAAGTGCCAAATAGCAGATTCATTATATTATTAGCCCTTTGATTCATGAACTCTCATGTCCTTATATCTTTTAATTTGGGAAAAATCAAAACAGATGCTAACAGAATACTGTTGGGATCATAGAACTCCTATTTAGTTGGTACTTGGAAAGTACTTTTTTTTTTGATAAGGATGAATAAATGATCCAAGGGACTATATGACATGCCATGTGGACACCAAAGGTTGTAAAAGTAGCTACGCAAAAACACATTTTTTGCTGCTGGGTCATATTTGATTGATTTGAACCATTATTTACTTTACTAGATATATTATCTGTGAATATTTGGATTCAGCAACATTTTTTAAACTTAATTTTAAATTCTTCATTGACTTTTCCTATTGTTTCTTGTTTCACTTAGAGTTTCTTGTGGATCCACCAATTAATTCTTCAGTTTCCATGAGCCCTAAAGGGCATAGAGAGGAAGTAAATGAGTCAATGCTGACAAAAGAAACAAACACGGTGGGGGACCATAATGCTTCACCAACAACGTCTATAACTACATTCACTTCTGAAGTTAAAGATAGTGATGGGGAGGAGTTATCCACCTCCAAAAACAAAGGTTGAGAATGAAATTGCTTTTGTTTTTAAGTAAACTTTCCAACTCTCTTGTATGCAAACTCAACTTATTCTTTCCACTGGGCTTCTTATCACAATGCCTGATTGAATTCTAATCTAACTTACAGAATAACCATGTTGAGAGAGTTGGCTTTTTAGCAGTCTGTATTAGCACTAACACTCTTTTATATGGTTTGCTTAGTTGTGCAAGGGTAGAAATTAATTGATTTTGCTCCATAATAAACTTGTTACGTAATTTTGTTTATGTACGATGCTATAATTTTTTAATTAGTTTTAGCATTCCATTGTGATCTCTTAATTTGGATGGCGGTAACCATAGCGCCTCCTTGGTGGAGGAAGGCACATTGACCTTTAAGTGGAGCTAGTGCCTTGGAATTAGAAATTGACTGTAGAAATAGTTAGTGTGGTTGCTTGACAACCATTCTTAATGGAATTAGAGACTAACCTAAGTCCTAGAAGTAGTTGAACCATGGAAACGCTAGAAATAATATTACAGCCGCACTCAAAGGCTGATTTTTGCAATTCTTTTAGACTTTTGCAAGTTTACTTCATCACTTCTATAGTGCTTGCTTTTATAATTTTAGTTGATGGTTCGATCTTCTCCAATTTTATTTCCAACGGACAGTAAGAACACTGGGCCCTTTCAAGGGGAACCTGTAATCACCTGCACAAATGCGCTTGAGTATATAAAAACGTTTGGTCGGATGCTAGGCAGTCAGAGTGAATATTTCTTCACCTAGACCTAGGTAAGTGAAGTGCATTGGCTGTTGATTGTAATTGGAGATGAATTGAAGTGCTTTTCAGGAAGCCTTTTTAAAAATGGTTTGAGTACAAAATCTAATGGGTGATCTTGGGAAATGTGGGTTTAACTATTTTGTTGATCGATCATGTGGCTGCATCTAGATTAAACCTACTTTGTACTGATAATTGATGCTTTTCTTCATCTCTCTCTCTCACAATCACTTTAAAAGTTGGAGGTAGTAAATATGAGATACAGGGTGGGTGTAATTAATTACTTGTTTGTCAAAGCCTTGAACTTTTGGGGCATTGTTAGGGAAAGGGTTGATTGTTTATGCTGGGATTTAAATGATTCAGTTTTCTCACCTGATTACTTGAAATTTGAATCTGCTCAGCTGCTAAATTTGGGGATTCACAACTACTAATTAGTATTAATTTGTGCACTTAAAAGGTTTTTAGGGGGTGTGGTTTCATGGGCTTCTTGTATGACCTAAGGGAAGCCAAGTTTCAGGATGCTTGTAGGAAAGTGAAGACAATACTTGGGTTGATTAGTCATTTACAGTTAACGTAGTGGAGAAAAAATAAGGCTTTAAGTCTATGGTATTGGTTCAAGATTGTTAGCAAAGGTCTGGTTGTGTGTTGAACTTGTAGCAGAATACAGAAAGATTAATAAAGAAAAGGGAAATTATATTCCTGGTATCACTTCTGAGGTCCTTCAAGTGTCAAAAACTCATTTTGAGGGATAGAATTGCTAAACTTTTGTGCTCTTTATTAATTGATCTAGAAAGTCTTCTAGCTTTCTTGTGTCTAAGAGAACTTCTGATTGCAGAATGGGAAACTATATACCTGATCAATGAATTTCTCCTGGAAGGTATGAGAGTCAATAACATGACTCAGAATGTGGCCAGAAGTGATGAATTACCTTCTCCTGCAATCCATAAGAGTAATGAAATGTGGTAATCTGCAAAACTTAAATGAAGCTAAGTGAAATAGAAACAATATATGCCTAATGAAAGAAAATCTCAAGATATGGCTCACTGTCAGCTATTCTAAGTGAACAAATATCTCAGAGGCCAATGTTTAATATCGGGCGTAATACTTCTTCTTGTCCATCTAATGGCTTGCATAAACTAAAGAACCAAAATAGTATTTTAAATTATATGGAAAACTATGAAATAAATTTCACTGCAGTTTAACAAAATGGGACATTCCTAAATATCTCTATGGTCTTCTTTCACTTCTATTTTTTTTTTCTTTTATAATTCCTGTTCTCTCTTAGTGGCACATTACTTGCAGCTTTCGATGTTTTCATGTATGTTTGCAGTATTTAAATTTATTGAGAAGCTTCACTAGTTCAGATTTGAGATTTTCATTCGTATTTACTTTCGTTCTCTGTATCACTAAGAGTATTTCCTCTTTTTGATCACTCAGATTGTAATTATGCCAGGGGTAGATGGGTTGCTGACAGCAGGCGGCCATTTTATTCTGGGTTTGGATGTAAACAGTGGCTATCAGGAATGTGGGCTTGTAGACTAACCCAACGGACAGACTTCTCTTTTGAGGGATATCGATGGCAGCCCAAAAATTGTAAAATGCAAGAGTTTGAGCGGTTCTCATTCTTGAGAAGGTAAGCTTCTGTTTATGGCTTTTTATTATTGCTGCTTCCTATGCCCTCCACAACATTCCTCTCTTTTTTCTCCTAATGTTTTTAATATGGTTTGTTACTAGTTTTTGAGATCCATTCAGCTTTGTGTAATATTTGGTTAATCTAATTATATTTTATCGTTCCTAGAGAGCCTATGTCACAAAAGAAAAAAAAGAAAGAAAAAGATCTTTTTGATGAGCTATTGCTCTTATCAGGATGGGAGTCATGCTTACCTGTTTTCTGTCAAAATGAAATCTCTCCTTAATCTCTCATGTCACTTTTCTTTTTCTGTTTTTTCTTTAGTACTAAACACATCTCACTTTCACTACTGACTAAGTTCACCATTTTGAAAAGATAAGAATTAATAAAGATTAATGATGGTAACTACATTGTGGTTTCTTCTACACTACTAAGCTGGAAATTTACTCATTTTATGATGCATTTTTCTTTTGCGACTGTCTTAATTTTTATCAGGATTATGCAAAAGGTTTTAAATTTTGTTAAGTTCTCTATCTATAGGTGTTCTTTTGTTTTATTCTAACTATGGCTATAAGTTTCAGAATGCAGGATAAAACAATTGCATTTATAGGAGATTCTTTAGGCAGGCAGCAGTTCCAATCCATGATGTGTATGGCCTCTGGTGGGGAGGAGAGTCCAGAAGTTGAAGATGTTGCAAGGGAATATGGACTTGTCAAACCTCGTGGAGCCAAGCGTCCTGATGGATGGGTTTATCGGTTCCCAAATACAAACACCACCATTTTGTATTATTGGTCGGCAAGCCTCTCTGACCTAGTGCCTATTAACAGCACAGACCAAGCCTCTGATATTGCCATGCATTTGGACCGTCCACCAGCTTTCCTAAGACGATTCCTTCACCGATTTGATGTATTAGTTCTAAATACAGGTCACCACTGGAACAGAGGGAAGCTTACAGCAAACCGTTGGGTGATGCATGTGAATGGGAAGCCCAATGAGAATAAAGAACTTGAAGATATTAGGAATGCCAAGAATTTCACAGTGCATACTGTTGTCAGGTGGTTAGATTCACAACTTCCCTCACACCCTCGACTGAAAGCATTCTTTAGGACCATCTCTCCAAGGCACTTCCGTAATGGAGATTGGAACACTGGGGGTACTTGCAATAATACAGTACCCTTGACTGGAGGTAGCGAGGTCTTGCAGGATGAATCTATTGACAAAGTAGTTGAGAGTGCTGTTAGGGGTACAAAGGTAAAGATTTTGGATATAACCGCCATATCTCAACTCAGAGATGAAGCTCACATGTCTGGTTACAGTATTAGGCCAACTCAGGGTATCAATGATTGCTTGCATTGGTGCCTACCTGGTGTACCAGACACCTGGAACGAACTCCTTATTGCACAGATATAGGGCCGGATGCATTTTTATGAAGGCACGATACACAAGCTGGTATTCTTCCCAGTTTAAATAACCTCAATTCTTTCATTTTCTCCATTTAATTTTTTTTTTACCTGAGAAAATGGCATCTGAAACCTTAATTTTAGGTAAGATTGGTTTGAACATGCTGAGGCTGTCATCAGTGAACATGATTACTAGTTTGATCATGTATGTACAGCGGGGCACTATTAATATATAAAAAGAAAAAAAAGAAAAGAAAAGAAAAGAAGGGAATCTTCATCTCTTATTATTTCCTATGTTTCAAACACTATATTCATTTAGCTGCCGTTTCCTGGAATTTTTACCGTATTTTACTACTATAATTTAAAAAAATATATATAACTTTTAATTATTTACATGATTATGCTAGATATTCATAATAAAATTATTAAACCACGCTAACATCAAAGGCTTATCTCATGTCCCCTCAGTTATATTTAAATAAATTGATGGTTTATAATTCTTATTTATTTTGCATTCCAATCTTCATTTTGCTATGACAATGCCTAATTATTTAAGACTGTCAAATAGGTGCATACGATTCGATCGGTTTTTAACTAAAAAGTTCGGTCAATGTGTAATGATTTGAAAATGAGGTGAAAATGAAACGAAAAATTAAATATTTTTGGAAATCGAATTGAATTATTCTATCAATTCAATTCTATTCGTGGATTATTTTTTTATTTTAAAATATATTAAGATTAATTAATTTATTTGAATTTACATATAAAATAACTATTTCCTGTCCAATAATTTCGATTTAATTAAAACAAATGGAACCGAATGAGTATTCCAATCGAATATATTAAAAATGCGAGCCAAACTGAACACCACTGTTCCAATGGTTTTTGATTTTCTCGGCGGTTTTTTTTTTAATTTATATTTTTAAGCCCTGCTGCCAGGAAGGGGACTGAAATTAAAAGCGCTCTAAATCCATGGAACTGTCATGACACTACCATTTGAAAGTTTGGTTTCACGTTTGCGTTGAACTTTTTTGCACCAAACAGGAGTGAATGTGAAGTCTGTTCCTGTGCCATCGCCCTTTTATTTCATGCTTCAAAATGTCCTTCGTTTCCTTTTCTTTCTTTGTCACAGATCCCATACATAATGCATTCATGCCTCAACGTTCTACGCAGCCCATGCCTGGGATTTTCCGGGAAAACAAGGAGACAAGATACTCTGGTATGCAATCTGCAATTGCCCAATTCATTCAACTTCCTCTCTTTCTTTTTCTTTAATTTCTTTGGTTATGGCTTATTATGTAACTTGGTTTAATTTCTTGAACTGCAAGTTTAGTTGATTAAAAATATATAAATAATTAAAATATAATTATTCTGTATAAAAATAAAATAAAACAGTGCGGTTTTTTTTTTTAATGATTGGTTTTGAAAGCAAAAAGGAAGTAATAAATAAAGAACCAGACAGTATCTAAGATCTCATCAGCTCTTTATTAAACAAATTTATGTATTTGTTTTCAACAACAGTTTATAGTCTATGTTACATGGACTTGGGATCTGACATGGATATGTTTATGTATTAGGCATAGATAAGTAGATGTGCAATGTTTTTAGCAATTTTTTTTATACATTTATAAATGAGGATCTAAGTGTTATAGGAATTTAAAGTGTAGAAGAAGTGTCAAACTTGGATATGTGTGGATAAAATGAAGAATCCGTGTAATGTAGTTTGTCGTTATGAATGTAGCTTTGTTACTTTTAGTTGAAGAAATTTACTTCCCTTTTGATAATTGCATATGTTTTGGACTAGTAGTATGGGAAGTATGCAGTATATGTTATACAGTAAAAGATGGCTGCTTAGTTTGCCCAGAATAAAAGAAGCTGTAGAAGAGCAAAATAATAATGGTATTCCCTATATCTTATAGAAATCTTCAATATTGAAGGAGCAAAGATGAAGTATTTTGAAAATGGTGAATGGTCAAGCAGGAGTACTTGTTCTGCTGTCTTTATACCTGCCTTAACTTTCCTTTTCCCTATATAAAAAAATTCTTTTTTTCTCCTATTACTATTACTGAAACATTTTTATCATCTAATACTATGAGAGAAATGAGATCAAAGCATTGAATTCAATGGAGATTTATGTGCATTTTAGGGCTAAAATTTCTGGTTTACTCCAAGTGTACAATGCAATAGACTTAATAAAGTCTTTCCATATGGCAAAGAATCTTGCTATCTAGAAGCTCACAGATTCAGTTTCCTTTTGTGTTTTCTTGGTTCTTTTGCTAATCCCTACTGCTTTATTGCTAGTTTCATTTTGAGGGTTGCCATTGCCCAGAAGTCATTATTGTTTCTTGTTGTTTCACCTTAAAGGTAACCTTTGAAGCTACGATGCAAACTATAATGGAGCTCAAAGAAGAAAACATGAATTTTAGAGTTTTGGTAAAGAACTGAGAGGAATTAAGATTTTATTGACAGGAGGAGGAAGATTGACTGGGAAAATTTTGAAAATGCAGCAGGAAGATTTCTTGGTAGTCTTTCTGATTACCTGGAAGAGGGGAAAAAGTATCAATTTTCTGCAATGAAGTTATATTTGAATCATAAATCATAAAGATAGCCTTTGGGAAAATAGACAATTTTTTCTAAAACCTATTTTATGGAGTTCAATTTCTTATTAAAAACATAGTTGAAGATTCAATATCTGACTGAGGAATCCATATCTGTTTTAGAGCATAAGCAGAGATGAAAGCTAGAAACAATCATATCTTGGGATGGAAGCAAATTTATATTGCACTTATTGTGCTAATTTTGATGGCCATGCTCCTACGGCATTCAAGAAAAGGTTCCTCCGTATCTACTATGTCATCATCTCAAGATCTGTTTGCAGAGTCTTCTCTGTCAGCTGAAGATCAGCTTGCAGAATCTTCTCCATCACGTGAAGATCAGTTCATTGAGCCTTCTTCATCAGCTGAAGATCACTTTACAGACCCTTCTCAATCAGCTCAAGGTCAGTTTATAGGGTCTTCTTCATGTATGTTTCCTGATCCTTAATTTATATTAATTTGTATCTATCTCTGAATTTACTTTTAATCTTATCTCTTGTATATTAAAGAACTTCCATGAGAAGGAAATTTTATCTCTAAAATGAAAATGAGGTATTAATGAAGAAAAGAAAGCTATGGTCGTGACCGTCAGAAAGGTAAATTTATTTAGATAAGGTGCTTGTACTATACTAGGCTATGAAAAAGTTAATGACCAACATGTCGGTAAATTTAACTTTTGTGTAGCATAATAGGAAAGAGGGTTAGAAAGGAGTCTAATTTCTAGTTGGGAGTTTGAATGATGAAATAGAGAAGTAAGGATGTGCTGCATATAAGAAGTCTGAAAGGACTTTCAGA
>NW_018397255.1:6483876-6493531 GCF_002168275.2 Theobroma umbraticum | reverse complement strand
GACTTTCAGAAGTCTGAAAGGATGTAGAGCTTATAGTATGGATAGAACTCAATCATCTTGTTTTTACTTCTAATTGAGAGATTTTTTCTATGTTTTTCTTGGAGAATATGATGTTAGGAGAAGTGAAAAAAATTTTGAAAAATGAAATGAAATTTAGATTATGGATGCTGAATGAAGTGAAAAGGGCAGTTATTGACTGGATACTCTGTTAATGAGATTTATCACTCATACATAAGGTTGACAATAAATTTTCAAAGAACTAAATGAAATTTAAATATTTCTCTCTGATAATACTCATCATTTCTTACACCATAATATTAAGGTTTTTGAGTAGGTTTATATTGACTGCTTTTTGGTTCAACCTCGGTTAGAGACATGGCCATATTGACTTGGTGATCATGGGATGCCTATTAAGTTAAGAGTGTCTAGTTGAAGCAATAGAGAAAGATGGTATAGAAACAATAGATTGAAAAAGAACTTGTACCTTTTCTACTAGAAATTGGCAGGTTACATGTGTGAGTCAGGATAAGATGCAAAAAAAAGTCTGCCACGAAAATCCTTAGAATGGTGTAGTCATGTGCAAATAAGACCAATAGTTACACAAATTTGGAAAAGTCAGATTTGAAATAGGGATGACTAATTGGCAAGGCGAAGTCATTGGAGAGAATATGGTCTGGATAGCATTAATTATGAATAAGAGTTAGCCCTAATTGTTTGGATCATGGTTTATTGAATTGATTTGCTTTGTGTTATATATGATGGATCTTTCCTTCCATTTAAATGAACTTCAATAATTTTGTATGATATTTATACATAAATTTTGGTTGTTGGAGTTGAATAATATTCTCGCTTGTGTTAATAGTTAATTTTCAGGGCTCATTTTGCTTGCCCCTAATAGTAATAAATTTCTTTGGAACATATACCATGAAAAATGACATATCTCTTTTGCCCTTTACATTCATAAACTATACTTCTAATTCTTTAAATAAAGAGTTGAAGTTTACGATTTTAAGGACAGCTATATGGATGGATATTTTGATTAGATCAATTTCTGGCAAGCATATATGGCATGAGATGGACAATAAAAATAATGCTTTGCAGGAAATTGGGAAATGTTAGTTCCCGAAGGTTTGATGGTTCTGGGATAATTACTTTCACGATTATTTCAGTTTGATCAAACTTTTCATTTCCTTTTGATGGGTTTAATCCTTTTTTTTTTGTCAAACATGTGTTCATTTAACCATAAATAAGTTCACAATAGATGGAGTGACATGCCCTGGATATAAAGTTGCTACAAACCCCAAACTTGAGGGAGGTGGGATATACCAATAAATAACACCCCTTTCTCACAAGTATCCTTGTACTGACAACCAAGATAGAAGGACCTATCAGGCTATCATGAGAACAAGGCTGTGCAAATATGAAACAAATAGCAAAACCTGAGTTTTGATACCATGTTAAGTCATCCTATGAGAATGAGACAACAAATGTGGTAACAAACAATCTATGGTTTTACACCTTGTTAGCATCCTATAATAAATAAATAGGTGATAGGTGAAGAAGCCAATGTTAATATGAAGCCACTACAAACCCCAAACTTAACTGATGTAAGATTTAACACCTCTTAACAGGATCTTGAATGAGCAATACGTTTCTTATCTTCCTTTGGGATAGTTGGCCTGCTCATCCATTATTAACTTCCTTTCTGGCACAGATGCTCTTCCGGTTGCCCCAAATAATGTATCAGTGTCCATGAACCCAGAGGGGACTTTTGAGGAGACGAATTCTCATGCAACTATGACAGAAGAAACAGAGAATAAAGAACTGAATTTTGATCCTCCACCAATGAATTCGACAATGTCATATCCATCTCGGAATGATAAGAGCGATATGGAGAACACATACTCACCCAAGACTCAAGGTAAAGTCCCTTTTCTTATATGTCTATAATCACGGTTTTTGTGATGAATTTACAAATATCTGTAGAATGTGATATTGTTGCTTCTTATCAGTTTGGTCTCTTGTTATTTCGATTTTTAATTAACTTATGAATGATTGTGGTTACTATATCATTTCATGGAATAACTGCATTAGGAGTTTTTCTGGGGATGTGAATCTCTATCAACTCTCCATTTTTTTTGTTGTGAGATAATCTACTGGTTAATATTTGTAGCATTTGACAAGGTGCAATCAGTTCCTTCTGGTATTTGTGCATTTTTAGCCTTCAAGAAGGTTTTCCAAAGACTGATTGGTAATTCAACCTTGGTTTATAAACCACGCAGAAGGCCTAAACTTACTTCCTCAATGTCTTACTAGTTTGATTTGTTGCAATATCATTCCATGGATATCTGGTGTTTGACTTTGCATCTTTTTTTTTAGCCTGCATCTTTATTTTTTATCGTTTAATGGTGCACTTCCATTATAAGTGCAAATTGGGTCATAGTTGACAGACAGGGCCTGCTACAGGGACTCGCGTGGAACTGTAGTGGGCACTGTCAGTCCATCATGGTCTGCCAAGGACAGAGGGAAGGTCCAGCATGAACCCAAGGCCATAATGGATTGTTCTATGTCAGGTCTTACATGGCCGTCTCACTATTTTCTTTTTAGGTTTTTCTCAATTTTAGTATAATATAATTATTACTTAGTTCTTGAAAAGAGTGAATGGAAAGTGCTGTGTTGGCCTGCAACAACTCCAAATGTGTCATGGCCGCAGAAATGACCTGGGACCCTTTTCCTAGCATGACTCGTCAATATTGGCATGGTTCCTAGCATGAACTGGGATTCTAGCTGATCTGCCGTCTTAGGCACGGACCAGTTTTGAGCAGAGCTGGGCTGTGCCTTGTGCCACCCGACCTCAATGTTTTATGTGATTTTTGAATTGTCATCTCCAAGCCTTAATCCTGAGAATTAGTTGAGCACAAAACATTCTTAATCATATTCCATCAACCATTATATTTGGATCTTCAGAAGCTGCAGAGGATATGTGTTGAGTATATGTTTCCTCCTCCAAGGTCATTCAAGCTACACTTTACCTTGGTAAAATTGTTATTGTGATGGTTTATTAGATGCTCTCCAGTCTAGCTTTCGGTGGCAAGATATTGTATTTGAGCTGGTGTTCAGGATTTACACAGGTACCTTGGTCTTGTAAAGAAATCTAGCGTATTGACCTAATGCAACTGTAAAGCAAAAACAGGTAAATCTGTATCTAGTGATTGTCAGTGAATGATAGTGCAGATATGAAAGTCATGAATGGGACAGTTGCACATGCGAGACACAGTTCCTTGGACTGAGTTTTCCTCGGTGGGGTTACTAGCCATCTCCATGTATCAAAATGGAATAGAAGTGAATTACCTTGCTCAAACGTTTTAACTTAGTAAGGATCACAAATAAAATCTCTTCTATGCGTCATTTCAAGGGCTTGCGTGCTCTCTTGTTCCAAGGTGCAAGTGACACATATGGAGGGTTTTTTTTTCCCTTTCACTGATTATGAATTTTGATCCTGGGTTGCAGTGTTTTTGTAAATGAATGGATGTGGGTGTATCAAGCGGAGGTGTTTAGAAGTCTGCAGGAGAAAACTGAACTATTTTCATCTGAAATTTGCCTATTACCAGTCTTTTAGAAGTCAAATGTATATCTGTTTTCTGAAGTGTTTTCCCTGCTTATTTGTTTCTGAAATATCTAAGCTTGTTTAGATTCTCACAAAGATCATATTAAAATTATGCATGCATATTAATGCTATTTTTTTCTCTGCAGTCTGTAATTATGCACAGGGTAGATGGGTTGCAGACAGCCAGCGCCCATTCTATTCTGGGTTAGGATGTAAACGGTGGTTACCAAGTCCCTGGGCCTGTAGGCTGACTCAACGAGCAGATTTTTCGTATGAGGGATACCGCTGGCAGCCAATAAATTGTGACTTGCCAGACTATGAGCGGTTTGCATTCTTAAGAAAGTAAGAATTTTTTGTTGATGATATAGTTACTTTGATTTCACTTTTCAACCTCTTTAATCTTTTTGTATGCTGTATTGGCCTTATGGTTGCTGTAATTTTTATATCCTAAGTTTACCCTAGAATTTTTTATAATTTTACACTCTTTAAGATTATTATATAAGGTAATATCTTCACCCAATGCATTGGAAAAGTCAGATTAACTGTCAACTATTGTATTCAATGCAGAAATGTTACTATAATTGCATTTACTAAACAAGACATGACTTGTTTTTACTAAACAAGACAACATTTACTAAACATGACAACATTTACTAAACATGTTTTTACTAAACATGACAACATTTACTAAACATGACAACATTTAGGTTCAGCTCGTTTACTATGACTTGATTTCAGAATGCAGGACAAAACAATTGCATTTATAGGTGATTCATTGGGGAGGCAGCAATTCCACTCTTTAATGTGTATGGCCACTGGTGGGGAAGAGAGCCCTGAAGTGAAAGATGTTGCAACTGAATATGGTCTTGTCAAGCGTTCAGGAGCCATGCGTCCTGATGGATGGGCTTACAGGTTCCCAACTACTAATACCACCATTTTATTTTACTGGTCTTCAACGCTCTGCAGATTAGAGCGCATCAATAACACAGACCCAGATTCAAGTTTTGCCTTGCATTTGGATCGTGTGCCAACTTTCTTGAGGAAATTCCTACACCGTTTTAATGTATTGGTTCTGAATACAGCACACCACTGGATTAAAGCAAAATTTATAGCAAATCGTTGGGTAATGTACCTAAATGGGAAGCCCATAAAAAATGGGATGCTTATGGATATGATGAACGTGAAGAATTTTACAGTTCATAGGATGGTGAAGTGGCTTGATTCACAACTTCCCTTGCATCCGGGCCTAAAAGCTTTCTTTAGGACCAGGTCACCAAGGCATTTGGATAACAAGGGGAACTGCAATAATACTACTCCATTGACTGGAGGGAGTGAAGTCATTCAAGAAGGATCAAGTGATAAAATTGTTGAGACTGCTGTGAAGGGTACAAAGGTTAATATTCTGGATATAACAGCTCTTTCTGCACTGAGAGATGAGGCTCACAAATCCCAATACCGCATTTTTGGTACCTCAGCTTACTATGATTGTTTGCATTGGTGCTTGCCCGGCATTCCAGATACATGGAATGAGCTCCTTGTAGCTCAATTATAAGATTGGCTATGCTATCGATCGGTTGAAGAGGTTGAATTCTAGTATATCGGTTGAAGAGTACATAACTGCATCTGATCCATGGAAATTTATTCGCTAGATATTGATAGAAAAAAGAAGACGTTCATTCAAGCTGCTTTTGTATGAGTTACAAGTGTTATGCTCACCATGTTGCAGAAAAGAAGCCTTGTTCATTTTTTACACACTCCTCTCAACCCAGTCTGAGTAGTTGATGATGGCTTGCTCTTCAATCTGTCTCACATACTTGTGTTAAAAGGGTGATCTTATTTTCATATGCAATTTTTCTCTTTCGAAGCAGATTAGTCACACCTACTCACAACTGAATCTTACCTAAGCATGTAAGGAAATGGCATCACCCATATGTTAAAATTTCTGCAATTCTCCATTACTGTAACTTTTTAGGTATAAATAAGTACTATAGAGTGAAACCTGGATAAAGAAGAAACAATTTGATGGTAGGCAGTCTTTTAAAAGCAAGGTGGTGGCTATTACAACATGTTCTGTATTTCACATCCACATTTTTACCTTTGTACTCTTCGCAACTTCCTCTTCCTTCAACCTCTTTAACTCAAATCAAATAAATTAAATTAAAAAAAATTTACTAAAATTTTTTAGATATTTTTCATAAAAATGAATTAGTTTTTTTTCCTTCGAACCTAATAACATTATATGATTTTTTATTATTAGAGGAAATATGACAAAAGATAAACCTGAGATGAATACATGCATATGCATGTAAATATGTGAGAAATGTAATGATGTTTTGATAAATAGATAAGGCGTAATATAATGATATTTCTCTAAAATGTAAAAAAATTTAAACATTGTACATGTAATGCGAGTATAATAAAAACCATATTATTAAAAATCATGACAAGTAAGAAGTGAAAAATTTATGTAAAATTAAAATTTTTTTTTGAAAAAAATGAACTAAACGAAATATCCCTTTTATTTCTCTTTTCATTTCTATCTAAATGGTAGACTCTTCTCTTTGTTTTATTTCTTTTCTTTTTTTCACGATAAGAAAAAAAATTAAAAGAAATATCATTTTTTAGTTTTTTATATTCATAATTTTTTAAAAAACAAAAGAAATAAAAGAAAAGATTTTATTTATTTATCTAGAGATAGTGGGAAGTTGTTCCTTCACGTATTTCTAATCAAAAGATATATTCTTACAAGTAAGGCTCTACTTCGGGAAACGCTATTCTAATATTCTATATGATGGGTTTGGATTTAACAAAGCTATAAGTTCTCAAATTATTTCTCACTGTCGTCTATTCAGACTAATAAAATACCTCAAACCTCATTTATTATAAGTTTCGAACGAACTAGATTTACTCTGAGTGTGAATCTTCACTAGCCCATGTGGAGATTATTACCTTAAAAGAGCGTAACTATTAAACCATTTCCTAACAAAGAATGAAACTTGAGTAGAAGACTTATGCATAAATGTAAGATACGTTGTATGTGAAAGAACATACCAAACTTTGAATGATAACTTCATATTCTTTTATCTTAAATTCTTTATAATTATTTAATAGCAATAAAATAAAAATAATAAAACAATAAATGCACAAAGTAAATGTTCATATTAAATAACCACTAAATTATTTAAAGCTTAGGATAACTTATAATTAATTAATAATACACATAAAAAATAAGCTTTTAATAATTAAATAGGATATAATTTAAAATTTATACGTGTATCGTGCGATATAAGTTCAATATTTGATCAATGATATAATATATCGATTTGTATCGTTTTTTATTATATTGTAATGTATTATATAAAATGTATTACCTATCATATAATATTAATAACTATAATATTAAGAAAATTAAGACGTTTATGAAAAAAGAAATATATTGACATTATATGCGTGAACTTTTTACTATGTTAATATTTGATCTGTTTAAGTTTTATTATTATATATGAAATAAAAAAATATTTTTATTTATTTAATATTACAATTAAAATAATAAATTATAAAATTAAACATAAAAAATAGTATAATATAAATCATTGTCTGTCAATAACTAATAGATAAATTAAATATATAAACATGAGTATCTAAATTAAAATTTAAATTATGTAACTAAATAATAATTACAACTATAAGTATAATTATAAATACTAATAAAATATCATATAAATAGAGCATATGAGCAAGCATATTTGGATGTAAATATAGTACTCATTATTTATTTGGAAACCACATTTGCAAATATTACATTTGTATTTGATTTGTATAATATACTTTCAATTTTTTGCCTTCACAATTGCAAAGTTGCTAAAAAAGTCATATTTTTTACAACTAATATTTTCATTAGTATTAGAAGCCATTTTGGAAAGATATGAGTTAGTGGATGATTAAAAGATTTTTAATAAGCTATTATCAAATTATGATAAAGAAGAATGATTATATAGTAAAAATAAATGTTGTTTATATGAAGTAAGAGTTTATTCATATAAAGTAAGAGTTTATTCAAATAAAATGAATGAGTTTCATTTGAATTAGTAAGAAGAAGGAAATGAATTGGCTGACAAATAATTACCTTTTAAAGTTAAAAAAAATCGTGTAAATTTTATGGTTTTTTATTTCTTTTATAAATTTTGATGATTGATAATTAATATGATAATTTTTAATACTCTAAATGAAATTCTATATTATAGTTAATATGATACTAAACATATAATTAACTTATAATAATATTAAGAAATTGTTATCAAAATGTTTCTTAAGTCAAAGTTTTTAAAATTCAGGTTTTTTTTCAAACCTTAATTATCAATAATATTAAAGGTTGAATCATCGTTGGATAATAATAATTCGACTAGCCCAAAAGATTAATTGATCATATATAGTTGTAGTTTTGAATAGAAAAAGATATGAATTAAGTGGATGAATGAAAGAACTCCAAGTAGCTATAATCAAATTAATAAAAAGAATAATGGTTATATAGTAAAAATAAATATTGTTTGTGTGGGGGAGAATTGATTCATATAAAATGAATGAATTTCATTTAAATCAGTAGGAAGAAAGAAATTAGTTAACTTGTGACAAATAAATATTATTTAAAAAGTTAAAAGAATCAGGTAAATTTTTTGATTTCATTTTTTAGTAGTTTTGATAAGAATAATATAAGTTTTTTGTCATTTTTATTTCTTTTATAAATTTTGATGATTGACAATTAATATGATAATTTTCAATACACTGAATGAAAATAATCATTATAAATAATATGACATTAAATATGTAATTAACTCAAATTATTAAATCTAAACTAGCAAGCTTTTTCTAGACTAAAAAGTTTTTTCTTTTTTTTTCATATATATATTAAATGTTGAATTATCATTAAATAATCATAATTTGACTTTCCAAAACATCAATTGATTATATATATATATATATATATATTTGAAGTTTTGGGTTGAAAAATTTAGAATATAAGGATAGGTGGCATATTGAATGTGAATATGCTCAAATAATAAATCCAGCAATTTGTATTTAATAACTTTGAAACTTTGACAACTCATATTCGATATCAAACTCCATTTATTTTAGATTACAAATTAATCAATAATGACATTTATGTGATGTGATACTATATTATATAATTTTATATAACTCACAATCATTAAGAAATAAAACAAATCTATAAACACTAATTTATAAATAAGATTGAAAAAATGTATCGTGACAATCAAATAAAATCTTTTTTACTTTTTAATTATTTGTGGACGGAAAGTTCAAATTACAATCACTTGAAAAATTAGACATATTAATTTAGCAAATCATAATGAAAAATACCATAAAACTATGATTTAATACACTTATTTTTAAGAAATAATCTAAAATTTTCAAGCGATTTATATATATATGTCCTGTTAATTAGGGAATTAGGGGTTGGACAATTAGTCCTTGGGCCAGTTACTGGAATCAATGGGGGAATTGGGACTCAGTCTGAGATGAAAATATGAGCAAGAGATTCAGGGCTAGAGGATACCTCAATATATAATCTAATAAATGTGAATGCTTAAGAAAGATAAAAATGCCTGTGTTATGGTGACGCCCCCAAATTAATGTAAGCATTAATCCTTTACCTTTCCCATTTTAATGCATTTTAAAAATAAAAAATAATCTTAATCATTTGGTGACACATTAAAGCTGACATCTTGAAATACACTTGTCAAATTGCCATTTTGGGTAGGAAGCAAATTTGTCAATTAATCTATATAATTATAAATAAATCATAGTCGAAATTTCTATGAAATTATAATGATTTCTGTCTCTCATTTGCTAATATCATAAATACAAAAGCCCTGGTGTTGTCACCTAATAAAGTAACACCACATCAATCAATGTATATATATATAATCGTGGTACCGACTAACAAAACCAAAGTAATAGCTTCGACTCAAAAGGACTGGAGGTTTCACTAACTAAGTTCATTCTCTTTTTCTCCATATAAACAACACA
>NW_018397255.1:6387437-6483866 GCF_002168275.2 Theobroma umbraticum | reverse complement strand
CACATATATATATATATATATATGTATATGTATGTATGTATGCATATGCTGGGCGTAATCTGTTTATTAAAAGAAAATTAGTTGTAGTTGGGAGAAAGTTTATTCATCTTTCCTATAAGTTTTGTCTTTTTTTGTCTTGAATTGAGCCAACTTTCTATTATGGTGTATGCTATGCATGCACGAATGCATTTATGAATTTCTTGTACATCACCAATGATTGTGTTGTGTGTTTTACTTTCTTGGCTGCCTTCTTTGTTCCTAAAATTTTCTGGCATATATTCTTCACATGCAGCTGGGGAGTGGAGGCCCTGTACAGAATGATACGATTCAGTGCCTAAACTTATATCATATGTGGTAGCTGAAAAATCCGATACACTCAGGATTTTTGGGTTTGAGGGGTGAAGAATTTCTGGTATTAATTTGCAGTGCATAAAATGGAGATCAAAGGAGGAGATTCTTTTAGATTTCCTGGAAAATTTCTCTTTCTTGCTCTATTTTTTATGACCTTTTTTGCTTTGGGACGGGGATAGGAATCCTTTTATTTCTACACATGTACCAGCCCAACATAAGTATACCACGCCCCCTCCGGCTCCAGGTTTGTTCGCCAATTCATACTTGTACTCTTTTCTATATACCTTATTTACTTTGTTAGACGTTATGTATAAATATACTAATTCAAGATCTATGATATTAGGAATTTCGAACACAAAACATACCTAAGTTTTGATCCATAATGTACTAATGTAAATAATACTAATTAGATTAATTGTTGGTGTTAAGTGCATTAAGATCTTTATCTCTTTTTCTTTGTAACTCTCAAGTGGGTGAGATATTTATGTTGTTATAGACAAGAGAGGGGACTTAGCCTTACCTTTTACATAATGAATCCTTAGTCCCATACATTATAAGATTTAGGATTTCCTACATAAGTCTACACTTTTAAGCCTAAATAACATAGTAGGATATAACAAAAAAAAAATATTTTATTGTAACCAATACCTTCTCATTGAGTAAAACCTTTGACAACCAATTTGACTTTAAGCCTCACAATCATTTCGTTAGAATCTTTCTTGATCTTTTATACTCATTTACAACTAATGAGTTTGCAACCATTATTTAGCTCTCCCATAAACCATTCTGTAACAAAGATTGTATTTTATCCCTCACCGCATCTCTAATTTAAGACTAAAAATAACTTCTCAAAAAGTTACTAATAAATTATATGGCGAATATCATAATCACCCTTTTAAAGGTAGAATTCATAGACATCTAAGGAAAGAGCAAACTTCCCTACCCTTATGGGTCTTCTTCGTGGTATTTGTTGTACAACATTTTAATGTTTAGGGACCTCATCAAGAACTAGTTGAATTTATTCTTATTCCTCAACTATTGCATATGCCATATTATCCTTCTGTATAAGTATACCAATACTTATTATGCTCTCCTCCATTTTTATAATGAGAGCAACTGTTATTAATCATGAGTAACTCTAAAATCGTAGTTGTTTTTACCTTAATAATTTTACCACCATTACTTGAGCAATAAAATTTGTACTCTTAAGAATGATTTGGGTTCTAGTAATATAACAATTAGTGAAACGATACTATATCTTAGTTTTAGTGGATCATAAAAGTACACTCTTAAAGGACATTCCAAAACACAAAAATGATTAAAACTAAGTTTCTATCAGGTCCCAAACTTAAAGGCGATTTTAAGTATAGATTTGTCAGAGATACCATTTACAATATGCAAATTTATTTTGATTGGTTTCTCCTTACAAAAATTCTAATAAATAGCTACACTAATTATATTCCTTATCATATCTTTAAAGGTATGATTCTACTTTTCAGCCACACCATTTTATTTAGGATACCAAGTATAGTGCATCGGAACACGAATAGACAACTTTATAAATATTTGACAAACTGATTTTTTTGTTGTCATGTTATGTCATGGCTACCACAATATTCACCACCTTTATTAGACTTGACAATTTTATTGATTTTTCTCAATTGTTTCTCAACTTTAAGTCTTAAAGATCTTAAATTTATAATCATAATGAGAAAAATCATCAATAAATGCCACAATATCTACAATTACAGATAGTGGGGTATATGTTCCACTTATGTCAATGTAAATGAGTTTTAATAAATCGAAATTGCTATTTAATCTCGTTTATTGATTTTGGTCATCTTATCCCTACAACAATCAACACATGTCTCTAGTTCATCAAAAATAAAAGTAAGATGTTATCTTTTATCAACTTTTCTATCATTTCCTAGTAGCCAGGTCTTTTACGTCACAACATGGAAGATGTTTTTTTATGTAAGGTCTTTTGACAACTCTTTCAATATAATATGAGGTGACATAGAAATTAGTAGTAACTAAATACAGCCTATATAATCCATTAGTTAAAGGACACAAACCAATTTTAATAATGGAGTTTTTTATTTCAAAATTTAACTAGTGGTGTCTAATAAAAAAAACCGAAAATAAAGTTTAAGTAAATTATTCATACAACATTGACTTTCACCTGTACTTTGTTACCAATTGTCATTCTAGATTCATCTTTATTTGGCTTTCTTTTACTAATGAATTTCTTCATGTTTATCTTTTCTAGCCAAGTCTAATATTTGGCATAATCTTGTTTCTTATGTCACTTTTCTCGCGTTTGAAACACTTATATTCCCTCTCAAAGACAGCTTTAGAACCTCTTACACCGACAGATTGACCAAAATTTTCTTTTGTCTTGAACCTTTTAAGAGTATTGAATTTAGTAGACCATCTTATAAGAGTATTGAATATAGTGGACCATCTTAATGATGTACTTCCTAACTCTTCATGTCCCATCCTTTGAAATAAAGTCTTTCTAGAAAAGTGTCAATGATGCCCTATACCTTAATGCTACAGAGCTCCTTTGTTTTAGTAATACCAGAAAATCCACTTAACATGTGTATAAGAATTGATCTCTTAACAACAAGTAGACAAAATTTATTAAATCCTCAAAAGCTATAACTTTGAATAATATGTTATACAGGCTTATTTATATTCATAAGATAGATCTATGTCTATATATATATCTTAATGGCAAACTGAATGTCACTTTTCTAATTCTTAAAGTGACTAATGACCAAGGTACAACTTTTTTCGTATATGACTTATGACCAAGGATGAGTGTCCATATTTCAATTGCTAGACATTTTCAGAAAGCATTGAGTTATATCCATCTTTGCAGTCTGCAATTATGCAAAGGGTAGATGGGTCGCTGACTGCAGGCCGCCTTTATATACTGTTGGATGCAAGTATATAACAAGAAATTGGGCATGCAGACTCACCAATCGAACAGATTTCTCTTATGAAGGTTATCGATGGCAGTCTTTAGATTGTAAAATGCCAGAGTTTGAGCCTTCAGATTTCTTGAAAAGGTAGATATATACTGATATTTGTTCTATTTCTTTGAATTTATTGTTGGGAATAATTGAGTTGTCTAAAAGGATAATTATGTAAAAAGGATGCAGGATAAAACAGTTGCTTTCATAGGAGATTCATTAAAGGGGCAGCAATTCCAATCCATGATGTGCATGCTCACTGGGGGGGAACACAGCCCTGACGTTGAAGATGTTGCAGACAAATATGGTTTCTCTAAATTGTTACGTAAAGGAGCTATTCATCAGCATTTCTGGGCTTACCGCTTTCGAAGTACCAATACCACCATTCTGCGTTCTTGGTCAGCAAGACTTTGTGACAGAGAGCCCATGAACCCCACCGATCCGAAGACCCGTTACGCCATGCACTTGGAACGTTCGCCAGCTTTCATTCGAGAAAACCTCGATCAAATTAATTTATTAGTTATCAACACAGCTCACCATTGGACCAAAACGAGGGTCGACATGGACAATGAGATGATGTATGTGAATGGGACGCCCGTCGAACACGGATTTCTTAAGAATGTTAAGAATGCCAAGATCTTTAAAGTGAAAACATTGTAAAATGGCTTGATTCCGAGTTGGCCTCACATCCGAACCTGCAAGTTTTCTTTACAACCACATCGCCCAGGCAGTTTTTCAAAGGGGAATGGAACACTGGGGGGAAATGTGATAACCTGATTCCAATGACAAGAGGGAACCAAGTCCTCGGAGATGAATCAAGCAATATGATCGTTGCAGCTGCTGTTCAGGGTACAAGGGTAAAGATTTTGGATATAACCGCTCTGTCTGATCTGAGAGATGAGGCTCACATTTCACATTATGGTAAGAAAGGCAATGACTGCTTGCATTGGTGCTAGCCTGGGGTTCCAGACGCCTGGAATGAACTCCTCAGCGCACAGGTCTAGAGAGTTTTTTTGATCAGTCAAGCCTGGAATCAAACTTGAAATATAAAATCTTTCAACAATGACAAGTGGACTCTCTCATTGAGTTCAATCTTCAGATTTTAAATTCAAAGTTTGTGGATGTCTCTTTTAAAATCACATATTTTATACAACAAAGTGTTAAAACAATAATCTCTTTAAAAGATTTCAATTTACACAATAAAAATATTTTCTTATATCATGAATCTCACTGAATCATTTCAACCAAATGTCAAAAGTTTTTCTTAAAGCTTCTTTCTAATTTAAAAGAGAAAAAATACATTTTTTTCATTATATGTTCAAATAGTTTTGAGCCAAACATTACCATCCAAAACTAAAGTTAGCATGTGAAGATCTATCATGATAAAAAACCATGCATGTATATAAAGAAAACGTGATGCATGTGCTAAATTTGGCATATCTTTTTCTTTTCTTAAAACTAAATAAAAAAATGAAGAAAAAGCAAAAGCAAGTGAATATATTCTATTTAGGATAAACGAAGATTGAGTTAATCTTCCGATATCTCAAATGTAAAATTTTGGGTAACATTATCTTATTTATACTATAACATTTTTACTTTTTTACTCTATAGTTTTAACTGCATTTATTCTAATGTAACTAAATTCATCGTATTACATTTAATACATTCCATTTAATTATACTATTTGAAGTGTAATCTCATAAAAAATTTTCAAGAGGAGAGAAGCCCACAAAATAAAAGCTTCTAATTAGAAGCTATCATTATCTTTCTAGTAAAGTTTGAATACCTTCATTCTCATGTAAAAAAAAGGATGCTACAAATAATAATAAAGGCCCTCAATTGAAGGAAATGAGCTTGTCAAGTCATGAAAAGATCACAAGATTATATCCATTGTAATTTTTTATTATATTTTTGTTAATTATTTAATTATAATTTTATAAAATTTATATTAATTTCATCATGAATTTTACAAAAAAAAAATAATGGTTGAATAATTATATAAAATATAATAAAATATTACTATGTAATCATCTGATGAATTTAATTTTGAATGAAAATTTTAAATTTGAATAATTAACACTTTGCAAAAAAAAAAAATTATTTTTTTATCATTGTTTTTTATACAATGATAAAATTAGTAATATGAAGAGAAAATTTGACACCAGAGAAGTAACATTACAAAATGTTTGGTAATAAAAAATTACATTACATTGGCAATACATTCCTATTGAGGGCAGGAATCAGATTCCTTTTGAAAATCAATGGAATGTACTTTCCCATTGCATGGGAACGTAACTAACTTTTCCCATTCTCTCTCTCCCTCTTCAATTTCTCCAATCTCTTTCTTCCACTAACCAATTGCTACTCAGCCCTTTTTTCTCTAGAACCCAAATTTCGATGCTTGATCTTTGTCGGACATCGTCAATTGTCGCCGGACACCACTGATCATCGTCGAATGCCATCAATAGCCCTAAATACTGTTGACCACTTCAAATGCTGTCGACCACCATCACCCGTCGTCAGACGCTATCAACTCCAGTCAAGATTGTTAACTAATTTAGTTACTATTTTAAGTTAACTTAATTAACTAATTTATTAGTTCATTAAAATAGTTAATTAACTAATTTAATTATAAATTAATTATTTTTAATTAATTTAAAATATGAGCTGAGTGGGCCATTTGGTTGTTTCCAGCTATAAAATCTATAGACCGAAACCGATAGAACTGTGATCGATTTTGGTTTGAACGGTTTCTCAGGTTGCTTGGTTGGTTATGTTAGAGATTTGGTTTAATCAATTTTGGTTTCTTTTGCATCTAAAACGGATTGATATACACCGTTAATAATAATCACATTATATTGTAAGATATCAAATATTATTGAAAGATAATACTTAAGGGACTGTTTTGACATACTTATCAAATAATGTAAAATGTCACATCAATTATGACATTAAGTATTGAAAAAATGGAATTAGAAATTTGTTAAAAAATAATTTATTGATCCCTATAGTTGAAATCAATGAAGAAATTACAACTCAGTGTGAGGTGGAAAACATCATCAAGATTTGATGATATACCTGAATATATAATCTGATAAATGTGAATGCTTTTCCTTGATGAAAGATATAAATACCTGTTATGATGGTGCCTCCAAATTCAATTAAATCACTATATATTTAAACATCAATCCTTTTCCTTTCCTTTCTTTGATGCGTTTGAAGAATAAAAATGGTTTACATGATTTTTATTCATTTTGACACATTAAAGGTGACATTTTGATATAGACTTGTCAATTTTCCAATTTGTCAATCGATATATTATCTCTTGATTACTTTTCTTCTTTAATTACCAGATAAGCTTATTTTAATATAATTTTCATATGTTTCTGAAACTTCCTTTCAACTTGTCAAACTTCTGGGGATGGAAATTTCAGTCTGAGATATGATTCTTCTTCCATTGTAAGAATTTGGCCATGAACTAATTGAACATTTTATATCTTAAAAAAAAAGTACTATAACTCTGCATTCTTCTGTTATAATTATAAATCTGGCAGGGATGATCCTTGTTTAAAGATAAAACTCAAATTAGTTTTAGATGGTAAACGTTGATGGCATTATTTTTATTTTTTTTTTGAAAATTAGTTGATGGCACTACATAATACATAATATATATATATATATATGTATATGGCCTCTTTAGCTTAAATAAGTCACATTCACTTAAATGTGGGTTCAGTTTACCTATTTTCATAATGAATAACATATGTGTTAAAGAAGTCAATCATGCATGACAGTAAAAATTATTGAATTATAAATAAAATGTAATTCAGTAATTGAATCATAGTCCAAATTTCTATGAAATTAAAATGATTCCTCCTATCTAACATTTGCTAATATCATAAATACAAAAACTTGCTCGATCCAGGGTACGTAAGCAGAAGCCAGCAAGAAGGCAATATTTCTAATCCTGTATCCCCTTTTTTGGTAGCAGAGGTGGTGTTCAGTTGTGCACAGTGGTACTGGTGTGTTCTTGTTTCTTATGAGTATGGAAGCCCATTGCGGGACTTTGGTGTCATGGTCTTGTACTGGATCATCCTTGGCCTTGCCAAATTTGTACATATTTCTAATCAAAGAAATGTAGACATATCATAAATACAAAAACCCTGTTGCTGTCACCAAATAAATTTGCGAGACAACATACGAAAGGAGAGGAGGCTTCACTAAGATATATGAATGGATATATAATTAAGATACAATATACGAAAAACCAAAGTAATAGCTTCGACTTAAAAGGAGAGGAGGCTTCACTAACTAGGTTCATTCTCTTTTTCTCCAGTATAAACAAAAAATATACTAGGCTTAATCTGTTCATTAAAAGAAAACTAGTTGCAGTTAGGAGAAAGGTTATTCGATCTTTCTCATAAGTTTGTCTTTTTTCTTGAATTCATCCAACTTTCTATCATGATTTATGCTGCACTGATGCATTTATGAGTTTCTTCTGCATCAGAAATGATTATGTCTTGTGTTTTACTTTCTTGGCTTCCTTATTTATTACAAACATGTTCTGGCAGATATTCTCTACATGCAGCTGGAGCCTGGAGCCCCTTTATAGAATCATATGATTCAGTGGCTGAACTTATATTTTATGTGATAGATGAAAAATCGCATACACCGAGGATTTTTGGGTCTGAGGTGTGTGAAGAATCTCTGTTATTAATTTGCAGCGCAGAAAATGGAGAAGAAAGGAGGAGATTCTTTTAGGTTTCCTGGAAAACTTCTCTTTCTTGCTGTTTTTGCTCTCGTTTTCATGACCTTATTGCTTCGGGACCGGGATAGGAATCCTTTTATTTCTACACATGAATCAGCCCAAAATCAGTATACCTCGCCCGCTCCAGCTCCAGGTTTGTTACCCAATTCATACTTATACTATTTTCTTTATACCGTGTCTACGTTTAAGTCAAAATAGATAGATAGCATCAGAAGGGAATAACATTAAAATGAACTGTGATTAAATGTAAGTTGCTGAATTTCTTTGCTCCTGTAACTTATGATGGTAGTTATATCTAGGATTATTGGTACATATTACAAGTTAAAAATCCTGTCTAACACGTAGTTGTGAGGAGAATCAAGCCTGATGCTCTGGGACGAGTCCTAAAAGGGCATGGAGACGAGGGTACATATGTATGTTGTTGGTGATCTGTGCTTAGCATAGATTGGGTTAATTCAGACTAGCAACAAGGGAAAAGAGGACATAGGTTAGGGATAAAAATGATACAGCTAACATTTAATGAAGAGGGGGTCTATAGGTGGAATTGATTGACCAGCTTTCTGCTCATTTCATTAAATTAATTGTCAGTGTGAAGGTATAGTTGAGATGAGCAGAACATAAACAGGTTGAATGTTTCTTGTACTACAAGAAGTTAGATTTTGGAAGGTTTGATATGATAAATTTGAACTGAAGATTTGGATACTTATGATGAGAGATGGCTGGCTGATGTTTTAATGATGAATGGGCTAGGATGAGCAAAACAACTACTCTAAAAAATAACATTAATAAATACATAAAAATCACTGTCAATTTCTCAAGGATTTGATGGATGAGCAGTGCTCAAGCGTTTCAATTAATGGACTTTCCATCCCTCTTAATTGTACAGAATAGAGTATTAATAAGATATTGACAGCTTTTTGATTTTTCACTCTCTCTTCCTCTAGCTAAAACAATCAAATAAATCATGGAAACTTTTTAATAATTCTTTTAGATCAAGGCTGGCAATCAGGCCTGAGATGGGCAGGTAATATGATGGTAGGCTTTATTGCTAATAGTCATGTTCAAAGAACAGCTTGTTTGCTTCAGGTCTAATTGGACTTCTGCAGGATTTTATGAAGTAATCAGCGCATATCTGTATTTCTTAGTTTTATGGTTTTCATTGTTGCCCCCAGCGTGCTTTCTTCTTGACCCGAATAACTCCTCCGTGTCTATGGAGCCTGAGATGAAAACTAATGAAGGAAATTCTCAATCAATGACGATAGAAGAACGGGAAGAGGCATCAGAGAATGTTGATAGCTCCGCAACCTCGTATCCTCCTGAGAAGGATGATGGTAATAAGAATGGAACATCCTCAGTCGAAACAAAAGGTACAACTTCTTTCTTATATGACTAATGACCAAGGATGAGTATTTATATGCACTCGAGCATTTGACTCATTAATTAATGTATAATTCTCTTATCTAAAAGAGTAAGTTCGAATCTCCTCTCTCCCAATTATAAAAAAAATAAAAAAATATTCATATTTCTATTGCTAGAGATTTTCATAGTCAAAGAGCGTTAAGTTATATCCCATCTTTGCAGTCTGCAATTATGCAAAGGGTAGATGGGTTGCTGACAGCAGGCCGCCTTTATATACTGTTGGATGCAAGTATATGCAAAGAAATTGGGCATGTAGACTCACCAATCGAACAGATTTCGCTTATGAAGGTTATCGATGGCAGCCGATAGATTGTAAAATGCCAGAGTTTGAGCCCTCTGATTTCTTGAGAAGGTAAATACTGATCATTTCTGTTCTATTCCTTTAACTTTATCATTGTGAATAATTGAGTCGTCTAAAAAGTTATTATATAACAGGATGCAGGACAAGACAGTTGCTTTCATAGGAGATTCATTAAGCAGGGAGCAATTCCAATCCATGATGTGCATGCTCACTCGGGGAGAAGAGAGCCCTGACGTTGAAGATGTTGCAGACAAATATGGTTTCCTTCAATTGATACGTAAAGGAGCTTATCATCACCATGGCTGGGCTTACCGTTTTCGCAGTACCAATACCACCATTCTGCATACTTGGTCAGCTAGACTTTGTGACCGGAATCCTATTAACGCCACCGATCCGAACACCCTTTACGCCATGCATTTGGACCGTCAGCCAGCTTTCATTCGAGAAAACCTCGATCAAATTAACGTATTAGTTATCAACACAGCTCACCATTGGAGCAAAACGATGGTTAACATGGACAAAGAGGTGATGTATGTGAACGGGACGCCCGTCCACGACAGATTTCTTAGGAATATTGAGAATGCCAAGATCTTCAAAGTGAACAACATTGTAAAATGGCTTGATTCCGAGTTGGCCTCGCGTCCCAACCTGCAAGTTTTCTTTAGAACCACATCGCCAAGGCACTTTTTTAAAGGGGAATGGAACACCGGGGGGAAGTGTGATAACCTGGTTCCAATGACAAGAGGGAGCGAAGTCCTTGCAGAAGAATCAAGCGATAAGATTGTTGCAGCCGCTGTTCAGGGTACAAGGGTAAAGATATTGGATATAACTGCTCTGTCTGATCTGAGAGATGAAGCTCACATTTCACATTTTGGTCATAAAGCCAATGACTGCTTGCATTGGTGCTTGCCTGGGGTTCCAGACACCTGGAATGAACTCCTTAGCGCACAGGTCTAGAGTGTTTTTCTATTGGGAAGCCTGGAATGGATTTTAAATATAAACTCCTCTCTTTGAATAACTGTTTCCGAGTTAAATTTTACGGATATATTTTTTAAAATCACATTATATCATTTACATATATATATATATAGTCCTTGTGTTTCGTGATTTATGAGCACTTAATTTTTTGAATCTTATTTCTTTTAATTTTTCTGTCAAATTAAAATTTAATTGAAATAATTAAAATCATTATTAAGCTTATTTTAATTAGCTTCTTGTGGCAATACCTTTTTCAAATATATTTCTTATGATTAATATATATTTATATATGTCATTTTATGAGACCATGATAATATATAAATATGATATATTATTCGTATATCACATATAACATCGATCCTTTATTATGAAGCTTCCATATATGACTTTATGTATACATATGGAAACTCCATTGATTCTTAATTAGGCTACACAAAAAAGATAATCTCATCTCACATTATGTAATAAATCTTGTCTCCCTACTCTCAAGATTCCAATGTAAAATTTCAAAATTTAACAATTAAGATATTAATTTAAAGATTTAAAATATAATTGATCTCAAGATTTAAACGTAAAATTTCAGATTTTCACAATTAAGATATTAATTTGAAAACTTAAATTATAATTTTTGTGGACGAAAAATCTAGCATGATCAGAAACATGCATGTACAAAGAAAACATGATGCATGTGTGAAATTTGGCATACCATTTTCTTTCCTTAAAATTATAAATAAATAAATAAATATAAAAAAAACAAAAGCAAATGAATATATTTCTGGAGGTAGATTTGAGTTAATCTCTGATTAACAGAACAAAAAAAAAAGATTGTAAATCTCACTCGGATTTGGCCATAACTTCTTTTTTTTTTTGCATCAAAAATAAAAAGTAGTGATTCAGTTATTTAACAGCAAAAGGAATTTAAGAAGAAGCAGGAGCAGGCGCAAATTGGGTGACGAAAACAAGTGGCGACCGACTCATTGGATAAATCAAAATCCTAGCTGGATTACGTAGGACAAATTTTCCCCACCCACAAACAATATTCCCGGCAATTCCCCACCCACACTTTCCTAAACTAACCTTTGTTTATTATTTTAAAATAATAATAATAATAATATCCCACATTGTTTCACAATTTTCCCTTTCTCTTCCCATTTTGATCATCTCCCAAATGATATACTTATTTCTCACAACTACAGTTTTTACTACTTTTTCTGCCTTGTTAACCCAATTTTCCATACAATCGAGGACAAGAGATTGCTGCTTCACTCAAATCTTAAGCCGAAGGTGGATTTTCTCTAACCTTTTAAGATTTTGATCTAATGTTTATTTCATCTCATTTATTGTTCTCTAATTTTTATGGGGGTTTTCTTTTTTTGGGGTATGGATGTAGTTGACTATTTTGGAGAGGAAAAAAGCGAGGGAGGAGGGCTGCTGTAGCTCTGGTAATAATTTTGTCTGAAATCCTTTTATGCCCGTTTTTATGATTCTTTCGATATTACTCTTACTTTCTCATCAAGAAAATCATCGAGAAAGTTTCATTTCTTTCTAAATTTGAAAAGAAAAAGGAAAACCAATGGGAAGAGCTATGTTTTGAGTTCAATTTTAGCAATCCATTTTATCCTTATAGGTGTGTTATTTCCATTACCCTGTGGTTCTTCTTCTCTGTTACTTTGAATTGTCTGTCTTTTTTTTGTTATATTGATTATTCATAATTATTGTTACTGTCTCAATTGCGAATTCCTGTAAATTGGTTTGTACATTTGTTACACGTCCTTTTAACTAAAATTGTTAACTTGATAATTCAGTGTTGACTTCTCTATTTATTAATTAAATTTACATGGCAAGTGTATAAACCCTCTTGCGAAGATTTTAAACTCACCCCCGGTGTATTGGATATAATCCACATAGTTTATAGCAAAAGTTTTCATCCTTATATCTACCCATTGTTTTCGGAATGGAATATAAGGATGGCAGTGAGTAGTTTTGGACTTTTGATAGTATAAAAGGAGATCAGGTTGAACTACAAGCCAAGTTGCCATGCTTACTCTTTATGGTGTATATTTGTTGCCATTTGCCTTTGCATTGTTGCTTATAAACTGTTTTTTAACTTTGCAGGGTAGTAAGAACGTCAAGTTTGTGGTCACCGTTACTCACAGTGCAAAACTTTGATTTGCTGGTAAGAACAAAATGATTTCTTAGTTTCTTTCAGGAGCTATTTTGATATTGTTTTTTTTTTCTATCTTGCCCACGTTAGCTGTAATAAAGTTTGTGGGATAGTTTGTTGCATACACTGTAGTATTTTTTTCCCTAGTTTGTAACCACACGAGCATTAATGCTTTTATCAGCAAAGAAAAATATAATGTGAAAAAGCAAGATGCTTGTCGGTCTGAATGGTTGCAGTCTCTTTGATCCAATAGGAAAAGACCGGTTTGCCTCTCTAAGAAAGGAAAGTAAATAGAAACTTCCAATTAGCAAATTTATTTATTTTGCAGATTTTAGTAAAAGTGAATTTGAAGAGCATAGAATTATACAGGAATGAATTTCTTTTTGCTTTTTTTCTTTTATAAAAGATGAATGCATTTCATAATTTCAAATTCAAGGTGTAAGAGTTGCTTTGCTTCTTCCATTATATCTCTTGCCATCCATCCAAAAAGGAAAAAAGTTAAGTGTCATTCTCTTATCTCTCATGTGATTGTTTGCTCTATTTTCGAAAGAACACATAGCCAAAAAGAAGGGTGGAATTAAGTCATACTTGTTAGTAAGGTTATTAATCTTAGTTATGCATGGTTAATCAGGAACTTCTCTTTCAAGAAGGTCTACCCATTAATGTCACAATCTCATGGTACTACCTTGTTTCATACAAAATTTAAGGGGATAGAAGACGAGCCATCTTCTATGTAACTTAGATATTTGCTTATTATGAAGTTATGAAGTGCAAGATTAACTTGGTGTTGATATCATTTGAAATCATCCATCTGTTTTCAAAAATTTGAGTATTCTTTGTTTGTACATTCAAAGGTTCGACTGTTTGATGGTTATGTCTATTTTTTTTCCTAAATAACAATTGTATGTGATGGGATATATGAGGAAAACAACTTCCCTTGTTGAGTTGAGTAAATTATTCATGAACTTTCACTAGGTAATTGGTAATTTTTATGCTGTCTACAGCTTTTTTGAGATAGAACAATGAGGTCTATGTTGATATTTTTCTGAACCTTCTATAACTTGCTGTCTCAAGGTCTAACTTTGGGCATATATCACTGCTTAATTTTTGCACTATGATTATGATATTTATAATATTGTGGAGAAGTAAAATAACAAATATATGAGGGCATATTTTTTTTTTAATTTAACAATTTGGCGTTGAATAGGATTATCATTAGAGATGAGTAGGTTGAAATTAAAGTGGTTGATGAGAATGGCAAATCCGTTTTTATGCATGAAGGAGATTTTGTTCATCATAAATTAAAACAACGAGCGTGCACATTGTACGTGGTCCAAAAATAGCAATCAGAAAAGGAACCGACTCATTTCTAACATGACTTGAAGGATTACTTTTGAGTTTTGATTAGTTGACATTAGGAAATTCAGCCTTCAGTCTTTTATTTTTATATTTTTCCTAGGTGATTTTTCTTTCAGTCAGATCATTTTCTTTATATTCTTGTTAGTGTTGGCTGGTATTGATTGGTTGAAATAGGAGTTTCTTTCTTATACAATTTTACCTGTTCTTGCCTGAGTTCTGGCCTTGGTATTCCTAATGTTATCAAATTGTCAGTGTCAATATGAAGTTAGATGAACGGATGGAACCTCAGAATATGTTTCCCTTTTTGCAGCTCCAATCTTGATTTGACACATTGAAACAGTCTTGAAATTATCAGAATACGCTCCGAATCTGTTATAGGAAGTCATCAAACGAATTAATTTCTTATCGGTTGCTATCAAATTCTGATGGATTTAGATGACTTCCGATCGGTTCTTGAAACTGCTGAGGTCGATGTTTGGACTTTTATCGACACAGCAATCCTGGTGGCTTCATTGGATTACGGGCCAGAACTGAAGCAACGAAGAGATGGAATTGTGGAGAGGCTTTATGCAGCGTCGATGGTTACTCGGTGTAGAAATTGCGATTTTGGTGAGAGACCAAGTGATTATGAAGTGAAAGCTGATTTGAAGAGAGAGTATAGCCATGAAGATAAAAGAGGAGGGGGATCACCTATTGCACCACAATCAGATAATGGGGATGATGAGTTGGATCCATACGGAGGCTTGTTTGATGATGAACAAAAGAAGATTCTTGAAATTAAGGAGCATCTTGAAGAACCTCATCAGGTCTTGGTTTAAGTTTTTGTTTTGAGACTGTGGTTGTTGATAACTTTTGGTTTGGTTTTGGGGATGTGATTTTGATTCTTGTGTGTTTTCCAGTCTGAAGATTCTTTGATTGATTTGCTTCAAAGTTTGGCAGACATGGACATAACATTCCAAGCTCTCAAGGTAATGGTTATGGACCAAATTTCTTTCTTCTCTTATATTTATTTTACTTCATGATAATACTCATGAAATAATTGTTTCCTTCAGGAGACTGATATTGGGAGGCATGTGAACAAATTGAGGAAGCATTCATCAAATGATGTTCGAAGATTGGTGAAGCAACTTGTCAGGTTTGAAAGACCAAAAACAATGAATTCTATGTATGAATGGTTTGCTGTGCTTAATAGTTTACTCAATAATTTACTTGTGGACAAGATGTGTGAATGTTGAAAGAGAGCAGTTGAAAGCAAAGTTATGATTTTGTTGTTTGTTATCCAGGAAATGGAAAGAGATTGTTGATGAATGGGTGAGGTTGAATCAACCTGGAGAACTGGAATCCTCTGCACTTATGGGTAAACTTATCATCTAATTTTTAATGTAAAGAATTTCCCTTTTCCTTTCTGTGAGAAAATTTTAAATCTGAAATGAAGATGAGTTGAGCTTAAGGTGCTGTTTGATAAACTTAAAAAACTCAATACTGAAAATTATGTGCTGAATGTTCAATTCCTCGTAAAACCTGTGTGGTTTATTTGTTAAGATTAAATAAAGACTGAATTTGATTTTCATTTTTGGGAAAAAGAGATTTATGATTTTGTGGAAACTATAATTCGTTTAGGAGTTTGATAAACTGGCGTAGAAGAAATTTTAAGTAATACATAGTAACATAGAGGATATGGGGTCAACCATAAAATGTTTTACAATAGTGCTAACTAAATGTATTGAGTAGGTTCTAGCATTTTCAATAGTGTTTCATTGAAAATAATCTATCGACTCTCAAATTGAGTAAACAAATGCTTTAATAATTTTCAATGTTTTATCTAACTGCGCTTAAGTTATAATCACAATTAATAATATTTGACAGTTGATGGAGACTCACCCCAACAAAAACCACCTCAAAATGGTTACCACCAGGTGAAATAAATCCTTTTTCAGTTGATTGCTTCTTTCCTATGAAAGTTGTTGAGGATTCTATATATGATTTGTTTCTAAGATTTGGTTCTTTAATAGGTTCCTGACTTTGCATACTCTCCTAATCCACACAGTGAGTATAAAATCTAATTTATAGTTTCTTCCTTTCTTTTATGCATTTAATTGATTAGCTTTGTTTCCTATTGACTTTTGGGATGAGAATTCACAGATGGGAGTTCTGGCTCAGACAAGAATAATTCAGAGCCAGAAGGGAAGCCAAAGCCGATTCCACCTCGAAATGAGCCTCCACCTAAACCTACTTACTCAGCCCCTGTTCTACAAAATGTATGGTGTCTCTACATTCCAAATTATAACTAGTTGTGCATGTAGCATGTGTCTTTGTGTGTGCATGCTTTATTTTTTATTTGTTTCCAAGAAACTGGGGTTTTAGCATATTCCTATGATGTCTAAGTGTATGATTCTCAGGAAGTGTGAAGCCATACTTTACCAATGAGTGAATGGTTGTGTTAGCTGTTACAGGTTTTGGCATAAAAACTTCACCAAATTTATTTCCTGATTGGGGATTTTGACAGAGACGAAGAGAACAAAAGGAAAGCACCTTTGACTCGGAAAGACTGGCTTCAGCAAGAAAAAGGCTTCAAGAAAATTACAAAGAAGCTGAAAATGGTTTGATTTTTACTTTTGTTCCACTTACCATATTGTGCCCATTTGTCTTGATACTAATTGTTTTTGACCTGGCATTTTGTGTGCTTTTTGAAGCCAAAAGGCAAAGAACAATTCAAGTGATGGACATTCACGAGCTACCTAAACCTAAGAATGCCTTCTTTGGAAAGAACAAAGGTGGTAGTTCTCAAGGGAGGCATTGGTGATTGGTGAATGAATTTGTTAGAAAGACATCACTCCATCCTGTATGCCAAAGGCTTCTGGTGTCGTAAAGACGCACAAAACTCATTTAGGCATGCCAATGCCTTCTTAGGGTTTGCTGGACGACCTGAAGCTGGCTTATCCTTTTATACTAAGTTTATTGAGAGAAAAGATATTCTTTTTTCTATTTTTCTTTTCAATTAATAAGTAAATACCAGGGAATAACTCTTTTTTTTTTGGATATACATAGTCTTCAGCTCTTTTTTTTTCTCCAGGGTATTTGGCAGCGCATAAACCTTTGTATACAAAATAAGATATGTAAAATCCTTTTCCTTTTGCTTTTGGGGGAGGGTGGATTGGGCAGGTTCTGGGCTGTTGTTAAGTTACTTTTCGGTTTTTGTTTATATGTATCTTTTTGACCGTATGTCTTGGTTGCCTAAGTAGCTTTTCTTTACTGTATTATTATTATTATTATTGATTAATACCTTTTGTTTTCTTCATGTGGAGCTGCACTGGGCTTTAGGTATCTGGTTCTCTTCTAACACAATAAGAGGTTGCCATGGATATTGCAATTTAGGTTGCTTTGAGTTTTATGTCACTTAAGATTCAAGTCTTTTTGAATTTTGGATTGCTTGAAATTTGAGTCATTTGTATTCAAATTGTTAATTTTTAAAATTAAATCCGAGGAGTTGAAGCAACTTATTCGGAATCAAGTTAGATTTTTTTATCGATCTTAATTGCTTTATTAAGTTACTCAAAATCAATTATTGTCAATTTATGATATACATTTGAATTGTTGTTTGTAAAGTCAATTTATTTATTCTAGTTCTTTATTTTATCATTTATTAAGAATGAAAAATAAAGAAAGAAAAATGGAAATAAAACTTTTTATATACAGTGTGTACTTGTAGAAAATGGGTTTAATTATAATAACATGAAGAATTTGTTTTCTTACTCTTTCTTTACCCACAACAAGCATCTTATAATGGATCAAAGTTATAGAAAGTTAGAAATACAATTGTAATAGTTAGGAAAAAGGAGATTTTATAGTTTTATTATTCAAAGGCAACTGCCAGCAGAACACCTATGAATCCATTTTCACCATGATAGGCAATCTGAAGAGACTTGTTTTAACCCAAACAAAGCTGTCCAAGCTTTCTGCACCTACCCATCAACCCAAATCCCATGTCCACACTCGCCTTAAACCACCCAAAGCAAACCAGACCTTGAAAAGATGCCTCGACTCCAATTGCAACACCAAAGCCATCCTTCTGTTTAGAGAATTAATAAAACACGGCCCTTCTTCTATTGATAGCTTCTCTTTCGTATTTGTCTTAAAAGCTTGCACCAAAAAGCCTTTCACACTCGAAGGCAAACAATTACATGCCCAACTCATAAAACTTGGTTTTCACTCCATTATTCACCTCCAAACACTGCTAATTCGCTTCTACTCGGCGTCAGGGAACCTTCTTGATGCACACTACATGTTTGATGAAATACCCACCAAGAACATTGTTTCCTGGACCGCCTTGATTTCGGCTTATGTTGCCAACCAGAAACCCCAAAATGCTGTAGAGCTATTCAGGAAGATGCAAAAGCTCAATGTGGAACCTGACCAAGTGACCGTAACGGTTGCTCTCAGTGCCTGTGCTGATCTTGGGGCACTAGAAATGGGAGAATGGATTCATGCATACGTTGGGCGAAAGCCGGAGCTCAAGGCAGACTTGAGCCTTAATAATGCTCTCATAAACATGTATGCAAAGTGTGGTGAGATAAAAACTGCAAGGGAATTGTTTGATAGCTTAGGAGAAAAGGATGTCACAACGTGGACTTCCATGATCGTTGGACATGCATTGCATGGACAAGCGAATGAAGCTCTTCAGCTTTTTGGAAAAATGGAAGAAATAAAGCAAAAGAATGGCAAGAGTCGGGACGAGGGTAATCGGGAAAGTTCAATAATTCTTCCCAATGATGTTACTTTTATCGGGGTTTTGATGGCTTGTAGCCATGGAGGAATGGTCGAGGAAGGGAAGAAATATTATCAAAGTATGAGTGAAGATTATGGTTTGAAGCCTAGAGATGTTCATTTTGGTTGCATGGTTGATATCTTTTGCCGAGCTGGGCTGCTAAAAGAAGCTTATGAGTTCATTTTGGGGATGCCAGGTCAGGCTAATGCGGTGATCTGGAGGACATTGCTAGGAGCTTGTAATCTCCATGGAGAAATTGAGCTTGGCGAAGAAGTTAGGTGCCGGCTGCTGGAGTTGGAGCCAGGACATGTTGGGGACAGTGTTGCTATGTCCAATTTCTATGCTGCCAAAGGGATGTGGGATAAGAAAGTGACAGTGAGAGATCAGATAAAGCAGAGAAGGGCACCTGGTTGTAGTTCAATTGAGGTGGCTTGTGAGATCAGTGAGTTTGTCTCTGCAGATGATGATCATCCTTTAGAGGCTGAGATATGCGAAGCCCTCAAATATTTGACTGTAAGTATTAAAGCATATGGTTACTCTCCTGAAATTTCAAGCCTGGCAGAGTACTGATCTAGAAATGCTTCCAATTTGGGGCACAAGAAGCCTAAGGTGGCTTATTCTTTTATGGTGGAATCATGAGATATTGAGCAAACCAAGTGCAATTATTTAGCTTAAAGATTTATTTATTATATATATATATTTTTGATTATATAGTTGGATACTTAACAATTGCATTAATATTTATTTGTTTTTGGTCAATAGCATTAAGTTTGCTCAGCAATCATCCACTGTTTTTGAGTAATATATATCTTATCGGAAACAGAAGAAGTTTTGGATATCATATGTTACAATAATTACTCAAAACCAGCACATGACAAATCAAAGAAAATACAAAAATTAGAGTAAATAACCACAAGTGACCACTGAAGTTTACAATAATTTTTACTTTAATCATATGTACTTTTTAAAAATTATATTTTAATCACCAATATTAATTGTTTGTTATTAACCCTTAATCATTCTTCATTAGGCTTTCTTTGCTAGTTTATGTGGCTACAAATAAAGATAATAGTAAAATTATTAAATCATATTTTAGGGGCTTAAACATACTTGGCAGAAACATAAAATTGTTTTGAAAAATATTTTTGCTGAAAAGAAAAGAGAAAATCGTGTCATGGCTGAAGAATATATTTACTGAAAAATTAAAATTATTTTTTCAATAATTTTCAGTAAATTTATTTTCCTTTTTTTTTATTTATTCAATTTTCTCCATGTTTATTCTGTTTTAACTTTCAACATGAGCCCTACGAAAAACACAGAGTTTTTTATTTTATTTTATTTACTGATAAAAATTTTTTAAAAAATATTTAAATTGTTTTTTATTTTATTCAATAGAGTTCTAATAATTTTAATTTAAATTATTTTTTTTTACTAACCTTTAGTCAATTGATTAAATATGTTGTAATCAAAATATTATTATCATTTTTTATCATGTAATATTAATATAATGATATCTTATATTGACCACAACCTGATATAATGATATACAATAATTTTAATTTTTACATACACCTTGCTTTATCATCGCAATATAAAAAATTTATTTGATTTAAAATGAAAGTTTAAAAATTTTATCCAATGTAATAAAAAATAAAAATTTAATTTTAAATTTTTTAAAATTTTTTAAGAATTTTTAAAGCATTATACATTTTTTATTTTTTATTTTATTTTTTCCCTGTCGTTGACTGTACTTACATTGGAAGGCAATAAAATTAAGTCGATGACAACTGAGGATTCAAAAATTTAAAATTTCTCCTCGCTTTTCCTGCATTTTCCTTGATTGATAAACAAAACCAAACCTTTTTGAGACCTCCCTGAGCTCTCTGGTCTTATATTCTTGCCGACATGCCAACGGTGCTTGAAGAATTTGAGCCCATATTCGGCGAACCCAAGGTCGAATGGACTGGTTCATCTTCGGGTTCGGGTCAGTCAAGTGGGTTCTTGTTCTACGTTCATTCTCTGGACTCATCTCATCTAAGGATTTACGTCTCCGATTTCCGCGACACCACTTGGGAGTCCGTACGCTCCGTTTTGCAGCTTGAAGACATGGTCTTATTTCTTCTTCTTCTTCTTCTTCTTTTTCACTTGGTTTGCTTTAATGGGTTATTATCATTGTTGTTGTTGTTTTGTTAATAAAGGGTTAATGTGCAGAGGGACAGTGTTGGAATTGGGGGCTCTTGGTCTGACTTCATTCACTATCTGCTAGCCTCCATTAAGTCTGAAGATGTAAAGCTTCTTTTGGAAGCCATGCCCAACTCAAGTGGTAACCACTCCTAATATTCTTTTTTACTATCTGCAAGAATGTAATTTTAATCTTAGCTTTGGTAGAAGTAAAATATGAGTTTCTAATGTCCAAAATAACAATTTTAAATTAAGGATAAACACATAATTTGCCGCCATATTTTGGCTTAATGTTGAATTTTGCTTCTGTTTGTCAATTGTGTTGAATTCTTCCACCATTCCTTTATTTGATTACTTTTTGGACAAAAATTAACCATGAAAGGATATTCCATGAAATATCCATTTACTCACGTCTAAACAAGTTTTGAAGAAACAAATATTATGATGTGGACTTCTTCCAAAGTAGACAAAAATACATAGTGTGACACATCATTCTCTAAATTATTTTATATTGGCAAAGTCATATTTTTATTTCAATTTTTTTAGTAACGGTTCATCAAAAATATCTAAGAGAAGGTCACATGACCACATGTGCACTATTCTGTTAACTTTTGTCTAGAATTCAATGAAAATATGGGGGCTAAGTTTAATGCAATTGAAGTACCGTGTAAAATTCAACATTGAGTCACACTATGGTGACAAATTTGGTAATTATCCCTTTAAATAATTTTCATATATTGAAACTCTAGTTGAACTAAATAGGGTCTTAGGCTTTGCTTGCAAAGGAGGTGGGAAATTTAGACTTAGAGGAGTTAAGTATTCTTTTTTAATTTGTACTTTGTGAATGTATCACCTTTTGAATGGAAACCCTTCAAATTTAAAATTATAGTGGAAACATTATTCAATTGTATTTATATTTGTTCTTTCCGTGCTTCAGATACCAAATCTGCAAAGTTAGTTGCTCAGAAATCAAAAGGAATGCCTCGAATTTCCTTTTCTCTCACAAAACTCACTGGTTCTGCTGCTACTGATGCCATGGCTAATCTTTCACTAGAACTTTTTAAAGCATATAAAGGCTTGCAATCTTTATTTATGCAAGGTCCTCTTCTCTTTGCTCACTCATAAAATTGCTTCTCATTTTATTACTTGTATAAGCAAATTTATAGCATTTCTTTATGTTGTTGTCTTGAATCTTAATAATCATATGCTGTTTGTTATAATTTGGAGGTGTATTACGGATTTAAATGTTGCTTCTTTGCTAATACCATTAAAAAGAAAGAACTACTCTAGCATTGACTCTTAAGAACTGACTGTAATTGTTCTAGTTAGAGAAAAAGAATAATCATTGGACATTTAATTTACATAGCTTCTGTCATTAGTTATATTAAAGGTTTTGGCTAGGTGGTGAATTGATTTTTGTAACAGAAGGTGCTGTCTTTTCTTGTTTAGACTTTGGCTCTGGTGACATTGCTCAAAACGTTATTGTGGAAGAGTTTCAGATTTGGTGCTGCAGATTCATATCCACATCTGCTCTGCAAGCTTCTTGCATTGTCTGGGTTTTTAGGGGGCTATTAGTCAGGTTGATGTTGTAGGCAGGAGTTGTCGCACTTTAGAATGTAGGAAGATGCTTGGTGCTAGAAAAAGTGCTTTTTTCCCCTCAAAATCCATTATTATGGCTACCAAGTAGAATATGCTGATAATTGTAAGTTGCCAGGATGATCATTATGGCACTGTTTTAAATGCCACCATGTGAAGAAACGTTATCTGTAGGATATCTTCCCGATGGAGACTTTTTTAGCAAAATTGCATTTTTGTATTTGCAAATTTCATATATACAGCCACATATTTCTTCACATTGTGTCTATTATAGATGAAGAAAGGCATTTTTACATTTGGCCATTTGAAGAAATGCTTGTTGAGTAGGCTTTTATATCATGCAATGAACCAATAGACTTCTAATAACAAGGAGCAAATAAATTTCCTAGCAAGAACCAGTTTAAAGTGAAAATTGAAAAAGAAAATGAGCACTTTAGTTGCTAGCATAAACTCTTAGCTTTATTGTTTCAAATTAGCAAGTTTTCTTCTTCTTATTACCTTTTCATTTTGATTGTAAGCTTACTTGGGTTATAACATGCTAACAAGAGTTCATAATATAAACTCTTTGCTTTATTGCTTTCAAATATAGCAAGTTTTTTATGTATTATAGTTTTCTTCTTTTTGATTGTACAGTTTAGTTGGGTTATAACATGCTAACAAGTTTCCATGCAATATTAAAGCTTTTGTCATTAGGATTCTTCCATGGTGACTAAACCTTGTTAAAATCATGATATTTTTGAAGATTTTCTCACTTGAAAAGATTTTTAAACATAGTCTTCTTTGATCTATCTTGATTCAGTTTTGCATAGTGGTGGTATCATAACCTTATGTGAAGTTACTTAGCCTATTGTTATTGGATTTTTATTTGGTATAGATCATCGTTTTTAAACTTGGCCTGTTCAGGCTGGCTGAACCTGACATTGCCATGCCTTGGTTGTAAATCGAGCCGGGCTGGGTGTTTATTGTCAATTTCAAAGAGTGAAGTTTCAAAAGAGAAGCTAATAAGCCATGGAGCCAACTCACCAATTTGGTCTGTTTATACTCTTATAGCTATGTATAAATCAGTTTTGCCAGGATACTATTGACAGCTTCCCCTAATTCACAACTATAATACAAATTAAGCCTAAACAAGAAAATTATTGCTTAGTTACACTTTTTATTTAATACTTACTAATTCACAAAAAGGAAACCTACATTATATTAGTCAGTAAATAATCTAATAACAATAAATTAAATTTGGGATGATTATGTTGTAAAATAATAATGAATTTATACATTACACGATTTTAAACACCTAAATCATTTGGATAGTTAATCCATGAGTAGATGAAATTAGTGTTTTATTTCTACTTTTTTTTTTCTCAGGGACCATGATAGATATGCTTTTTCTTTTTCTCTCTTTTTCACCAGTTATTTTTACTGTTTTTGGTGCACTAAATATTTTGAATTGCACTATTTAATATTTTGATAGATTGTTAAAAAACTTATTGCATTTATGTGGACATCATGGTTTGGCCTTTGGTTGAAAGTTGAAACTGATTTTGAGTTACATGGCCAAAGGATTGTGTTGGACAAAGGTATGTGTCAAACACATGTATGCTATCTATTTGACAAAGTTTTCAATTAATTTCAAGGATTTAAGTGTCATGGACATAAAATTTCAAAGTGTCCTACAAGTGCACAAATAATATATTTAAATCAAATTATGCAGATGTCATTAGGGTGAGCTTGACCCCATGTTCAACAGCAAAAGCTTCATCTCTAGGACTTTCATATTGCAAAGAAACTCTTCATATTTGCAAATATCGATATGTTCTTTAACTCTTTGACACTTTCACACCTATTAGCAAGTGTTTTCACATTATATAAAGTTTCTTAGGTTAAAAATTTCTTGAAACATATTACTGGTTCCAATTAGTTACAAAGTGTTTCTTTTCTAATAAATTTTGTTTATTGAACCCTTAGTTTTAAAAATAGATGTCTTCTTTTTTTGGGAGGGTGCAATCTCTCATTCTGGAATTAATTTTTTTTTTCCTTCTTGTTTTTTTCTTAGAAGAAGACCGCTATTTACAGTTGACAAAAGCGATATCAGCTGAGAAGGTATGCATACCTTCTGTGGTTTTATTTTTCTTTTTTGTTTAGATAGGCGTATTTTTTGTTTTGAGTGCTTATCCATCTGGTAATAAGTGTGTTTTTAAGCTGGCTTATATTGCTATCTTTGTGCTTGAGTACAATTGGAAGTAAGATAGTATTGCATCTAATTTAGCAGATATTCAGAGAATAGTAATATGAATTGTATGTCTCATATGTCTTTATGTTTTTTATTAATACTTTAAAGTTCACCACTATGCAGTTACAATAATGAGATTATTCTAAGTTATTTTTTCTATTTATCAGGAAAAGAATGAAAATATTCAGAGCCAACTGGAGCTAAATTCAAAGAGGCACAAAGCAGATGTTTCTAATCCTTCAATGACAAATTGCCAAAATTCTCCAGGTGCATGTCATATTTCATTCTGCAGGAAGCTTTTTTGTTATGTTTTCCAAGTCCATGTATTAACATAGCCATCTTCAGTTTAGTAGTGAACTAATTACAATATGATTTAGTTTGTTTTTGAGAATGTTGAGATTATTTTCCAATTTAAATGGTAGGTTGTGTATCCAAAAAAATACAAAAGAAAAAAAAAAGATAGTAGGTTTGCAATCAAATTTGCTTCCAAATTTGAAGGAAGCTTCGCAGACTGTGGGGCAGATATAGATAAATCCAATAATTATTGACACTTTGTCAAAGAGATGTAATTGTGGACTACAAAATTAGTAAGATCTGATTAATAAGCCTTTGTTATCATAGCAAAGTATTGATTAGGAATCGATGAAGTATTGATTGTTGAAAGGGAGGAGGGGAGAGTGGGCACCTCTCACTTCCTTTCTGTTAATGATCCTTTCTATGTTCCACATCTTTGCAAGTTTGTCCTTCTCTCCCAGAATCTGTATGCTAAAATTATAGATATAGTTTGGCTTTCTTAGTTTCTATATTTGTTTTTGTATTCTGATGCTTGAGCTGTTATGAAATTGGTTTCATGAGTAAGTGTTGTTTTCCCCTTTTTCCTGTCTTTGAAATTGGTTTCATGAGTAACTGTTTTTTCCCCTTTTTCCTGTCTTTCTTTCAACCGGATGCCAGACAAACAGGTAGCTCGCGATCCTGGCCCAACAAAAGTGACTAAACGAGTAGCACCAGTGTATCGCAGGTACTTTTCAGCATTTTTATTAGGATATGCAAGACCATTGAGTTGTGGATACCAATGACATAAACATCTGGTGTGGACAGGGCAAAAGTGAGGGGTGTCATTTTGCAGGATAGTGAAAATGACAAAGATGGCTAGAAGACAAGACAGTCGTAAATGGTATATCATATAGCAATTGTTACAATCTCACTAACATAGCCTTTTTTATTGACTATTCCCAGGTAAAGTTTTCACATATAAGGGAAAGGAAGAAGTTTTTAATTTATAGGGTTCTTTTACTGCATTGCTAGCTTCCTGCTGTATATTGTGTAGGAAATGTAAATCTCAGTTATGTTACCGTAAAACTTGTGCTCTTGGAAAATGTAGATACTCTGCTTCATTTCATGCACAGGCTTGTATATATTATATTTTAATTCTGTGATCAGGTGTTGTTTACTTAAACATGCTATTTCTGGTGCAACTTGCCATTAAAGCTCCATATATTTTCAGGAAGTTATGCATATCTGACTCATTAAAGATTTCAACTTTACCACAGGAAATTTGGAAGTAGCATAAGCAGTAAAAATAAGTCAAAAACATTATTATTGTTTTTCTAAGATATGATTTTGGGTCATACACCAGGGATAGTCCTCTCCTATTTGGCAAATTTCTCCTTTCAATCTCAAAATTCGAACCTGAGGTCTTCAACTTGGAGTCTCAAATACTGAGTTCTGAAGGATGGGGTGTTCCCTTGAGGCTAATGACATTCTATATAGGAGACATTTCCCTTCTTGTTAGGACTGTTCTGTTATCTCTACTGCTAGTAATAGCAGATTTGCCACAGCTTTATTCTCTTTCAGATAATGAATTCTTCCTGTCTCTTGGCTTTGCTTTTCTTGACAGGGAAGAATAGCCAGCAAGCCGGCAAAAAAGTCTTGTTAGCATGCCTGCATGATGATTATCAATTGTTCAAAATGCAGTTAGTACAACGAGCCAGTTATTGGTCTTGTAATCAATATGAACCCGGATGAATCTACTGAATTCTTGATCAGATATGAAGCCTAAGATTTTATTTTATTTTATTTTTTTGTCAAGGCATGTTAGCCTCTGATTATTTGGAATAATTCATGCCGTTATCAGCTATACTTGCCATTGGTAGTGAGTGAATGCCCTAACGTTGTTTTCAGAAGATAAAACTAGAAACAGAAAAAGAAATACCTGCTTGTACTGCTGTTGCTGCTATCAATGCTGCTGTTGCTGCTGTTTTCATCTCTGTTTTTATGATGCCTTCTGATGAAAATCCTTTTAATCCACCATTGCTTTTCGACAGGCCTCCCAGATCCCTCAGACGATGGACTTGGGGAAACCTTGGAGCTATTTTCAGCCTTTGATTTCTTCTTGAAACTTAGAGAACTTGGGAAAAACATCTTTATTAAGAAACTATCAACCTCCATACTTCCACTTCGGCTTATTGGACCTGCCTTTCTTTTCTTCCCTTTCTTCTTCTTCTGTTTCTTCGTCTGAGCTTCTGTTTCAGAATAAAAGCTTTCATCTTCAGAAACAGCTTTCCCTTTGACCTCCTCTGATGCATGTTGTTCATCAACGATATCTTTCAAAGAAAGCTCGTAGCTAGACTCGGGCATGTTACGAATCATCTCCATGAGCTCTTTCCTACCTTCTTCGATTGCTTGTGTTCGTGTTCTAGGGGAAAGATTACTGTAAAAATAGTTGTTTGGAAGCAGAGGAGAAGCATCTGTCACCTTATTGGCTCTCCGTAACGGCAAAGAGCAATCGCCAAACCTTTCCTCCACACATGCTTGAACTGGAAACTCAATTTCACAGGCATCTACGCTGTTCAAGGTATCATAATACCAGGTTTTACGTGCACTCCAGAAATCAAATTCAATATCCCCCGTTCCATCACGATTGCTATGTATCTGATAGGCAGGATTGAAGGAAGAAATCTGGTTTTTGGCAACTTCACGCCGGTGATGAAGCATGATTCTGCTAAGGACCAAGTGAAGTTGGAGTTGGGGTGTGGGAGGATAGAGATATGAGAAATTGTTTCAAAGGGAAAGCATGATTCTCTTCAGTCATTTTCCCTATAAAAGGTAGAGGGGGCCTAAAGTCATTGCCGTCCCAGATGGGATATTCGGAAGCTGTAAAATTTCCAATTTTTCTCCATGTGTCATCCTGCAATCTCTCTCTTTCTCTCTCTCCACCTTCTAGAAAAAATTCGACATTTTGACTCTTCTGCTTTGGTTTGTGGTCATGGAAATTGACTACCCTCTACACCGCAGGGCTCAAGGAAGGCATGCAATGCAATGGCTTCCGAAATTGTCAATAAGGACACGCTTGAGCAAGATCTAGTCCTAACGAATTCATGGTTAAAACATGAGCAATCAAGTTTTGGCTTTCAATCTTGCAAAGCACGCATGTCAGCTGGCAATCAACATCTACTCCTCTGTCTTGTTGCGGCAAAAAGGGTAAACTAAGTAGAATCCTATTCGCCTCACATTTATAGACAACGTGTGCTCTAATACCATTTATATTATACTATATCATATTAATAATATTATATTATATCATATTAATGATATGATTATGTTATGATAAATACAAAATTTTAATTAATTAATAATATTATTTTTAATTGAGTAAAAAGTTAATAAACATTTTAGCATGAGATTAAATTAAACGTGATTTGCACTTGAATATTTAATTTATTAAATAAAATTCGAATTCTCTTCTTTTAATTTTAAAAAAATTATTACGTGGCTCATCGAGATTAATTCATTTGAATAAAAATAGACTTTCTAATGCAAAAAAACTTATTATTAATTTAATGGTGTGTCTTTTTGCAATTGGGAAGTAGTTTTTTGGGATTAAGGGAGTGCTTTCTTCTAACAATGGGTTTTCAATTTAACTTGTGTCACACGCATGATTGGATGCATGCTTTGGGAGCTCTGAATCGTTTTCCCTTTTATTTTTTTTTTATTTCTTTGATTTGGAAATTTGTATTACATCTTTGGCTTCTTTGCTATATTTTAGGGTCAAATTCTTTTGTAAACTAGTGGCATCCAGATAGTGATGTTATTGACCAAAGGAAAGTGTTTACTCTATTCCCCCCGTGTGGAAAACGTTCATATTCAAAGTCAGAGAAATGTGAGTGCACACCTAATCTATAATTACTTATTGCACTTAAAAAAAAATTTAGGGTGTATTTACTATTCTGTTCATGAAAATTTTGAATCAAATTAAGTTTATCAGAGAAATCTTTAGACATATAAAGATGAATATTAATTAAAATATATTTTTTATACAATTATAATAGTTATGTCCATGTCTCATAATTTTCATTTCAATAAAAGATGAGATGACTTTTGAACTTATAAGTAATGTGGATTTATGATATCAAAATTTACCTAACTCTTTAAAGACCTTTCATTCGAAATTTAAAATCAAGGTAGGTCTAGATAAAGATGGATCTCTCTCCTCTATAAATGAAAGAGTCACTACAATGAGAGCTTTGTATAATTGCATGAAATAAAACATTTTAGCATGAGTTTTAAAATTTTTTTTACTGAGTTATAATAAAAAAAAGAATATAATTGATTAAGTACGATTGGTTTAATTTAATACATAGAATTAGAGAGATAAAGAGCGTTTAATGCTATATTTTGTTTTTTGTGATGTTCATGGAAACAAAGGCTCAGAGTCAAATATTGTGCTAGCTAATGTACGGAGGATATGGCTTTTTCTCTTGTAGGTAGAACCAGACCCTCCCCTTTGAACAACGAAGAGGTACCCACCTCAAAAAGCCAAAGAAAATTGGAAACAATAAAGGGGCTGAGCTAGGCTATGACAGACCATCGTCACTACCTCAACAAGTTCAGAATTGGACTAACATTTGCAAAGCCAAATCAAATATATACGTTAAAAGAAGATACCAACTCAAAAGGGATTTTTGATTAGATCACTACGAATACTTGCATATCTTTAAAATTTTGTTGTATTTATTAGTATTATTTTTGGTTATCCCAACTATATATATCCTACGTAATTTGACAACAATTTATTGGTCCAACTTGAATTATCTCCTTTATAGACTCATTGGTATATCCATGAAATGATAGCCTCATCTTGGAACCATGCAATAAACTATTAGGTTTGATAAATAGTTGGGACAATAATAGTGGATTGCATTAATTTGTACTATTCAATTTTTTTTATTATAAAAGAATTCATTGACAGCAAAATTTTTAAATTTCATAAATAAATTTATAAAATTAATGCATATTTATTTTCAAATTTCAATTGAATAGAAGTTGTATTAAAGGTTTAAAAATTATTGGCTCAATTTTGTTTATAGATATTACCTTTTAGTTAATTTTTATATTAATGTTGTTAATATACTAATTGAAAATCTTATTGATTTTTACATTTTGTTCAAAATACTTCAACAATTCTTGTACTTATATATTTTGTTCATTTTAATCCTTTTACTCAAAATCGTAATAAGTTAATTCTTAAATTTTAAAAGTTACTTCAATTTAGTCCCTATAACATTTTTTTTTATTGAAATTACCTTTCATAGAGTTGATGTCATTGTTAACGTGACGTTGACATAGCAATACTTGCTGATGTGGCATGTAAGGCACCATGTGTCACACTTGCCTTCAACACCCATCTATGTCTTTAGTCTCTTAATTTTAAAAATTATTTTAATTTAATCTCTCTAATATTTTTCTTTTGAAATTACCTTTTACAGAGTTGATATATTGTTAATATGATGTTGATATGGCAATGTTTGCTGATGTGGCATGTGAGGTGGATCAAAAATGTTGACGTGGTAGTGCCATAAGGAGGGCACCACGTAACACACTTGCCTTTAGCACCCATACATGTCAAGCCACATAGCATGTTTATGTCTCTTTCTTGTTTTCTATAAAGATATTATATGCTTATTGAGTTTCCAACTCAAGACCTCATGTAAGCATAGCACCCATCCATGTCAAGCTACATGGCATGTTTGTGTCTCTTTCTTATTTTTTATAAAAATATTATATGCTTACTATATTTCGAATTTAAAACCTCATGTAAGCATAACAAATTTCTTATCACCTACTCTAGGCCCTTGCTTTTAATTACATATTGCTTTTGTTTCTTTTTTTCCTTTTTATCCTCTTTTTCATTTTTTTTTCCTCCCTTCTCTCACCTTTTCTTTTAAGGATTGGTCGCAAGTCATCAAATGTGGTCGTCAATTGTTGGTCAACGTTCATCGATCATGATCATGGCATGCCATGTCCGATGATCGTCAACCGATGTCTGGTGACTAACAATCAACTGCCGACGATGGCGTTCGATGACTTGCTATCTATATGAGAAGGTGAGAAGAGAGAAAAAAAAAAGAAAAAGAGGAAAGAAAAGAAGAAAAGAAACAAAAGCAATATATAAATAAGGGTAAAATATCTGAACTTTTAAGTTTTGATCGAAATTATACAGAAGTTTATTAGTTTTCGAAATGGACACTCTGTTCTAAAAAAAATTTTTCACTTGACATGTAGATCTAGACGTTAGTCAACTGTTAATATTTCTATCAACTTGCTAACGTAATAAAGGGAAAAAAGATAAATTTACCCTTGATTAATTTTTATAATTACTATTATATAATTTTATTATTTTTTAAATTATTTTCAAAAAAGAGCTCCCCATCAGGGAGCAACGAAGCTCCTTTGAGGAGCCCCGATCGGTGCTCTTTTGTTTTATTTTATTTTTTTAAAAAATAATTTTTTAAATTAATAAAAATAAAAAAATTATTTTAATCTTTTTATAACTTTTATCAACAATAATTGTGATTTTGGGGTAAAGTGTCTATTTTAAAAATTAATAGACTTCCGTGTAATTTTGATAAAAATTTAAAAAATTAAGGTATTTTACTCTATAAAAGGTAAAGTTTTAGAGTATGTGATAAAGAAGTTTGTTGTATTTGCATGAAGTTATAATTTAAGAGAAAATAAAAAAGAGACACATATGGCTCTCTGGTCATGTCAAAGTGAGTATTTCCAATCCACCTCACACGTCACATTAGCAAGTAGTGCCATGTCAGTGTTACGTCAATAATGATATCATCTCAGATCATTTCGAAAGAAAAATGTTAGAGAGATTAAATTAAAATAATTTTCATAATTAAAGAATTAAATTATTATGATTTTTAATAAAAGAATTAAAATGAAGAAAATGCATTAGGACAGGGATTGCTAAGCTATTTTGATCTTTACATTTTGCTTATATATTTTATGAATCCTTTTTAATCTAAAAATTAACCAATTAATTCTTTTCCAAATAATCCATATAACATTTTCTCTAACAAAACTAATAAATAAAATTACCCTTCAAAAAAAAAAAGCCCCTAAGTAATGGGCAATTATTAGAAAACGCGGGAGGCAACGGTTATTTAAAATTTGTTGTAAAGAGCTACTGCCAAAGATGGTAACGTTAGAAAATCATAATTACATTTGAACAAAATGGTAATGAAGATGCACAGAAAACCAAAAAAAAAAACCCAACCCGATAGCCTCTTTTCTTTAGAATTAACTGAATGGCAAAACGTGGATTTCCTGCAACAAATTGTGGGTTATCTCTCTCTCTCTCTCTCTCATTGCCTGATTCCTCTGCTTCTGGTAACCTTGGATTACTCATACGTCCAATCTAAGTTTGTTCTCGATATCAGCAAATTCCATTTTGCTTCAGAGACTTTTATCCTCAATTGGCTCATTGATGTCTATGGGAAATGTGGCTCCTAGAAGGTATTTGATAATATGCCCCAGGGAATTTTTTTTTCTTTGAACTCGATCATGGCTACGTAACTCAAATGGGTTTCATTATGAAGGTATGTGGACTTTGGGTCGTTACCTGAGCATGATTGGTGCTCACGGAATTCATAAATATCAGGGTTTGCTTTGCTCCGGAAGATAGATTCAAAAGAAGCTCTTTGTTATTTCGTGGGGATGCATAGAGAGGGTTTTCTGCTTAATAAATGCTCATTAGGTAGTGGTAGTGCATATGGGCGGGATTAAAGGACGTGAAAATGTGTGCTCAAAACCATGATTTGATATTGAAAACTGGATATTTGTTTGATGTTTATATGGGGTCTGCTCTTGACATGTAGGCAAAGTTGCTGAGTGGGGAACATGGGACAGCAAAGGATCATTGCACACGATATTTTAATGGGTGAACGTGATGTTTATACTGGGTCTCCTGTATCAGTAGGGAACATGGTTTGGTACCGTGAGGATCATTATAGTTGCATGGTTGATTTCCCTGATCGAGCTGGCTGCCCCAATGAAGCAAAGAATTTGATAGAGGCAATGTTTCTTGAAGCCTGATGCTGCTGTCTAAGGGATCTTTGCTTGGTGCATATAAAGTACATGGCAACATTATCTTAGGGAAGTATGTAGCGGGAAGCTTTTACAAATTGATCCTGGTACGTGGTAACTCTGACCTGATGTTCTTCTCGCATTCATGTATCATGCATGCTCACCTTAAAAGAAGGAGACATGTTATTTTAGTAAGGAAGCTGATTAGAAAGCGAGGAGTTATCAAGCAACCTGGTTATAGCTGGATTGGTAATTTCATGGTGAAAGATATAAGAGACATATCCTTGGAAGAGGATATCTGTTTGATTCTCGAAACTCTTGCAAGATAAATGAAGTGAGCTTAGTATGCTACATACTGGTGATCAAGAAGCCTATGAGGAGCAGAGTGATCTGAATCAACCTTACACCAAACAATTTGCCATCTAGAGCTGTTGTTCGGTAATTGTTTTTTAAAAGTGATTTTGTTCTAAATGGTGACGCTACATCGTCACATGTTCTGAAATTCCTCATATCTTGCTTTGTCTATCTCTCTCACACACTGTTAGATTCTTTTCTCATAATAGGAACAAGAAGAAAGAAACAGAAAGAATAAATATTTGTCCCAAGGTTCTCCACCTCTTGTGTGGGATAGCCTTGATTCTAACTCCAACTAATTATATCTTCGCGTGTTGAGTAACCATTGTCCTTTCTTGGTAGCATGTCCTTCAAATAATTTGTTAAGGTTGTCAAATGTGTGGTTACCACTGTGTCATATACAGGCCTGGGTCAAGTTTTCCAGCCACTTTAATTTATACTTGAATACCTGACCCGCCCAATGCCCGGTACCCGTAAAGCAAGTGGGTACGTGGGAGCTGGTAGAAGTTTTACCATCCCCAAGTCCCATTTGGCCATGGTGGCATTTTAGATGCCATGTGAGTTGACACCTGGCTACAAAAATCTTTTATTTTGTTTCAAAGGAACCCTATCAAAATACATTAAAATTAATTTTTTTTAAAAAATTGTGAAAATCAAATAAAAATATATAAAATGGGATGTAGAGAGCAATATTTTTGCACACATTGAACTGTTTTTCTCTGGCAGAGATCAAATTCAAGAAGAGTTGTACATTGTGGCTTGAAAAAAAAATAAAACGAATAGACAATACTAAAACAAGCCTCGAAAACAAGAGAAGAGGAGGGGCAGGGGGTATGGGGGGGAAGGAACATGTTGGAACAATTTGTAGGTGGCTATTACATTTCTTAATCTATAAATCTCTTACTAACATTATTTTTTTTTTTGTCCGTTTGGCTCCTATCTTATGTAATTCCAAAACCATGTGAACCATCTTGTTACCATACACGTGAGAGAGAGAGAGAGGGAGAGAACGAGAGGATTCTTCAAGAAAGTGCTGCCCTGAGACTCCTCTGCGAGCATCTACATCTGAGAATGACGTAAGATACGAACCTGTAAACCAAGATGAAGCACACCATTATGATCACATTCCTCCACCTGCTTTCTTCGCCATACCCTTCTTCTCTAAGCACTGCCTCTCCACTCACCATGCAACTTCCGAACATGTACTCCAAGCACTTGTCTGATTCTGAGAACTCGTTTATCAGAAACCCTTCGAATGGATACTTAAACAGAGATATGTAATGCATGAAAATCCAAAACTTGGGAATCCCATGCTTTGATATGAAGTAGCCGGAGAACAGAAAGAAGGACCCCATCACACCGGATATCACTGAATTCCCAATAATGAAATTAGGCACAAGAGCACTGAAACACACCACAACTGAATTTGCGGTATAGAGAATCAACCAAATCAACAGCAGGAAGTGCATGAATGCCATGAAACTTGGATTTAGTCCCACGATCCAGTATAATGGAGCTGAGAATAAAATTGCTAGGATGAGTAGGAAGGGTAGATAAACAAGCCCGTTAGCGATGGCGTATGATGAAACTCTGTAACTTCCACATGAGGTTTCCTTCATTAGAATCTCCCTTTCTTGCAAAAAGATTGGCAGTGCTTCTGTGGTGCAAGACAGCAAGAATGTCAATATAAATGCAAACAAACCCACTTTTTCCTGTGCTCCAGTAAGATCATCCTTGACATTATGAAAGATGGAGCCTAAAACAAGCCCGGATATCAGCATTTGAATTGTCCTGCATGCAAACAGCTCCTTGGTTCTGAAAATGTTTTTCGAGAACCTATGGGTGAGAACTATGGTTTCCTGCAACCTTGAATTGGCGAAATCTCTTGGGAAGTCAATCCCAACATTGACAATGTCTTCGTCGACAACCTTGGATCGCTGAAATAGCTGTTCAAGGGTAAACTTACCACTTCTGCTTTCACCTTCGTCGCTTTTCCTTTGGGGTGATGGAGCAGAAAGCACCTGTGCTAGCGCTTTTTGCTGTCCCTTTCGCTGTTGTTGAATAGCTTCAATAGACTCGATGGCAAATTCAATCATATTGACATGAAGAGGAACCTGCAATCCAATTTCCCTCAAATTCGCACCAAGCTGATCCAGCGTACCTTGATGCAAAACTGAGCCATTAGCCATCATAAGTATAGAACTGAATAACTTCACAATGCGAAAACCGGGCTGGTGAATGCTTAAAATTATTGTTCGTCCCAAGGTTTCGGCCATGACCTTGAGCTTGTCAATAATTTGGAGTGCAGATGTGCTATCAAGACCCGAAGTTGGTTCATCAAGAATTAGCACTTTCGGGTCATGAATCACATCAACACCAATAGAAACCCGGCGCCTTTCTCCACCAGATATCCCTCGGACCCTATCATCACCTACTCGAGTCATGGCTACGTGCCCCAATCCAAGTTCCTGGATCAAGGACTTCACCCTGGCCCTCAGCTGAGCTTGAGGAAGCCTTAAACGTAACTTGGCACTAAACATGAGGGTTTCTTCAACCGTAAGGAGGGGAAAGAGGTTGTCCTTCTGGGTGACATAACCAGAGATTTTCTTGAACTGAGCCTTATCAATGGGGCTTTGGTTGACGAAAATGGAACCACTTTGTTGGGTGAGCTTCCCAGCAAGGATCTCAAGTAGGGAAGATTTTCCTGCTCCACTTGGACCAACGATGGCGAGGATTTCCCATGGTTTTGCTCTGCAGTTTACATCCTTTAAGACATGTCGGATACCGGGGCATGCTTCTTCAAACTTCGATGATGGCTGTTGTTGTAGTTCTAGATCAACTTCTTGCTGCTTTACTTGCTGCTGGTTTTTGTTGAAGATTTTAAAAGGATTTTCTCCATTTTGTCTATAGACCCTGTAGTTGATACCAACCGCCTCAATCTCACAACCTTGTTTCTTCATTGAAGAAAGCTCTCTGATTCTTTTTTTTCCTCTCTCTCTCTCTCAAGTTTACTCCCCCACCTTCTCTCTGCCTCAACTTGTACTGAAAATAAGTACCAGAAAAATTCCAATTATTTAAATGTAAAATGCTTCTATTTTATTCCAAGGTTTTGGCCTCAACTTATCAGTGAAACTAGGTGTGTGGAGCAAATGGTTTAACTCAAACATGCTGCAATGAAGTTTGTTCTTAAATTGTTTACGTCGATTCACGTGCAAATGTTCTACCTAAATAAGCTATTACTCTCTGTTATCTGTAATGAAAATTTTGTATACCTCACGTGGTATACATTTTAAGTACATTTTGAGATTTAAATTCTAATGTATCAAACATAGTCATGGTAATACAAGAAATTAAAATTTCATTAACATAATCATTAGTCTTAGGTAAAAATATATCTTGTTTTCGAGTATACACATACCTGAGAATTGTAGGAATTAAGAAGGTAAATTGCAAAGGCTGACACGTACGTATCAGTAGCAATTCGGGAAGGCACGTGCATGTAGGACCCTGGGAAATTAGACAGAAAAAATCAAAACAATGGTCCACATCCACTCTCTAACTTGTGGCTGTAATCAAATTAAACTACAGTAGTTGAAAACGAAAGGAATTCCTTTCCAATTTCATATATATATATATATATATATATTTATGTATGCCTCAAATTCTTCAGATAAAGATCAAATCAGTAACATCTTTGTTTATGCAAAGCTATCTTACAAGTCAATGAGCAGTGCTTTATTAGATGATAAACAGAATGAAAATGTTTGCAAGAATTCAAACATTATGCATGGCCTGGGTTGAATAAAAGCATATACCACCCAATTTCTTCGCATCTGTTTACAAGCATGGCGTGGTTAGATCATTCGAGCACCGTCTTCTTTCTGTGATAAACTTCATTATTACAAAGATGGAAACGAGATTTTTCACCTTTGGCTATTAAAAGCAAGGGGTTTGGTAACGAGTTTCCTTAATATTTGACAGACCAGTCGGTGATTCTCAAAGCATAAATTAAGATGAAGATATATTATTCTCAATAATAATGTTAACTAAGTGACATTAGGATAATCCTTAACAGTATATATCCCTTTGAAATTTTTGAGCCGAAACTCAGTGTTGAGTTCTTACCATTGAAAAACATTATAATACTTGCAATGATATGAAAGGACGAAACACTCGTGATGGGAAAATACAGATAGGATGAATCTTTTTTGTGGATGAGAAGCAAGAGAAAAAGATCTTCATTTTTTGCTGGCCTCAAATTTCCTGGTGAGTTTTCATGGGCAAAACCAATTTGTCTTGTACCCTCGTTTTATTTATTTATTTTAAGTAATGTTTGTTTGGAGATGCTACTGTTTCATAAAGGAGAAAACTAAGCATACAAGGATCAATGTTAAATAGAATAAACGAGAGACTGAGATAGCACCCGTGAACTGGCTTTTTCTTTCTCTCTGGCGGGTCAATCAGGATGGACCCCACTTTCTCCCACCTTATTTTCAATCCACTTTGCTTTATTGCACAGACTTCCGCCCGTGAACCCCTCCCCTAACCTTTTTCATGTGGACGTGGGTACCCAAAAATATCATGGCCCAAGGAAATAAAGAGGAATAAAAAATTATTCCATCAATTAAATTACCAAACACTCATTTAATTTCCCTCCATTCTATTCCACAATCAATGATTATTCCTTCAACCAAACTTCTCTTTTAGTCCCTCATAAAATCAGTCCTTTTAGCTATATTTTCCCATCTCTTTCACATATATTTTAAATTAGATAACTAATTATCTCATAAACTTAAACTGATTTAAAAGAGTAGAAACAAAAGATTAAGTTGGATGATTTTCAAAATTTAATTCAATTGACAAGACAAGTCCAATTACTTAGTTTAAGTTGTATTCAGATCGAAAATAACACTAATATTTTGGGTAAAAGAAATAAAGTACTCCTTCATTCCCATGTTAGTATATAAACCAAAGCATGCATACAGCAAGAGCAATGTGATTAATTCCCGCTTTTTCCCCTTTTTCTTTTTTGTGGCTGTTGCTTTGCCTTTCATTTGAGGAACAAAATCCTTTTGAGTTTTGAAGTAGTGATCATAGCTGCTGGCACAGGCTATGTAATTCAGTACCACACAGACCTTAGCACATGAATGTTTCATACCAGACACCCTGTCATGGCTGTTAAAAAGTTTCCTTCATCAATTATCATATACAACATACTTGTCTTCTTTGTATTTTAGTAATCAAATTATATCTAAACACTCGACTTACATGATGCTTCATTGCAATACATAAATATAATCCGTACAAAGAAACTTGTCTGGAATGGAGATAAGTGCAATTCTCTACACTAGAAAACAGGTCGGTTGATGCTTCTGAATGGCCCTTTGGTTGCTTGGTGGGTAGGTTGTCAACAATCTGGAAGAAAACAACAGTCAGAAAAAATTTTCAGTATTATTTTTTGTCAGGTAACCAAACTGTCTTTATTGGCAGATGATGAGCTAAAACGGTTGTTTAGGTAAGACCACCAGCCTGCTATAAGTCTAAGTTAAATTATTAGCCTTATTTTAATCCAGGTTTAACCTTCTTGATTGTACCAAATTTGGATAATCAAGTATGACTGCATCTTTTTCCAGTATAATCAAGACAAAAAAACGTATGTATGAGTCAAAGGCAATCAAGATCCAAGAGCAATTCAATATCAGAATAATAATAAAAAAAATTGAAAAAATTTATTGTTGCAACTGATACGTAAGAATAAGATAACTTGTCTTTGTCCACTATTATTATTCCATGATATATAGAAAAGGAAAAATGCTGATTTCTTTCATTTTTTTTTAAATACATTCATTAGTTAGAGCATCAACTACATGGTCAACAATTGGCTTGTGTACAACTTAAATTCTGAATACATTCTCATGGTTAAATCTTGACCTGTCTTGAATATTGTTGTTGAAACAATGGAGTTTTATGGAGGCATTGTTTTTCGGTACATGAGGAATGACGTGTTGGGTTTTCAGCTACACAAGAGAGGATTATTTGTTTTAAAGTTCTTAGCACTGATATAATTACCCTTTTGAAACAAGCTTTACACCATTGATGAGAGGTTTTGAGCTTTGCTGAAGTTGACTATGACTAAGCATATATAACTAAACATATATGATCACATATCCACCATAACAGACACTGGATGAGGATGGAAGTATATGGCTGGTTATATAAAAACAAATAATCCATGTATAGACTGATCTGTAACAGGTTCAAGCTAGTGGGAAAATATCTCCTAGTCCTGGAGCCCTACCTAGCTATATTAATATACCATTTGCAGAACCTCATCCTTTCATCATAACAAAACAGAAAAGAGAGTGCTACTTGACTTTGAGGATTCATTCTTTGCTGTCTTCTTTGCTGTCTTCACTGAGTTGTAAGTTTGAGCTATTGTCCTCGCAACTTGTAACAGAGATATTTAAGCATAAAAGACCAAGTCCCATTCTCTCTCTCTCTCTCTCTCTCTTACACAGACACACACATTCATGAAAAGAAGAAAACAACTTAATGCAACTTATTATCATATAAAACAAATTAAAAAACCCACCATTTTTTTCCTTGGTGTTGCTTTGATTTCTTGCATCACAACAAGAGCAGTACACCTTAAATGTACTGTCATTTGCCAAATGTAAGCTGCCACAATTCACGAGATCAGACTTGACTAATAATGAAAACAAATCAAGTTCATTAGAGAGAGACAGAGAGAGCTGCAGGGGTCCCTGCAACAACAAAAGAAAAAAGCCTTGTGATCCCTTTAATAATTTCTCTTTGTTTATCTATCCGAAAACTTCTATTTTTGGGTTGACAATCCAAGTCTGGTCAGTCATCTCATCCGTGACACTGATATATAACATAATAAATGAACAAAAATCCAAAAGGTAATTCAGCATAAACATGCAATGCTACTGCTTTCGGAAATGGGTGCTTTAACTTCTGCTAAGCCAAAAAAAAAAAAAATTTAAAACACAAAAGTTGGAGAAGTCAAATATTAATAATGCCTAGGTAAATTTTGCTGTTATATATATATCGTCAAAGGCAATAATATAGCTTAGATAACTTTTGCTTTCAGTGCCTGTCTGGTGCATCTATTTTTTATTTGAATTTGCACACTTAGTATCTATATTTAAAGGGTTCAAAATATCTATTTAATGTATGCCAAAAAATTTGGAATAGGATATGAGGGGAAAAAAATTAGTTATTTGTTTTCTTTTCCAGTTTATATAACGTTAAACCCAGACGCTTGTCCCAAACTGGCGGCCTTGTCCGGTTTGGAGATGGGATAATTCGGCCCATTTTCAACCCAAGTTCTTTATATAGGGCTTTGTGACATAACTCGTCACCTTTGTCTAACATTTAAAAAAAATTATAGTTTTTTTTTAAAAAGCAAAAATTAATATAATATTTGAAAAAAATTTAAAAATTCAAAAAAAAATTGATTGAAAAGGGTATGGACGTTAAAGCTTTTTAATTCACAATTAAATTTAGAAGAATTTTTATATAATTAAAATTGATTGAAAATTTATTATTTTCCTTATTATTCTTTGCCTTGTTTAATTCTTATTACTTATCACATAATTAGAATTCCTTTAATCTCTTTTTTGTCTTTATTTGATTTGTTGGAATGTAAAAGAATCTAATTTAAATATAATTTATATTAAAATAAAAATATAATATGAATTCAATTTAATTTAATTTATTTATTTTTTAGAATGTCTAAAAAAGTTAGATCAATTATAATTTTCTCACCAAAAAATCATTCCAATTTCCATCAAAATTTTCCTCTTTTTGTTATAAAAATATCCATTAATAAAAAAAAATTGTCAGCCACCAAGAGCTCCAACGGATGTATCATAGTTGGGAGTTGAAACTGTGTGCCACTCACAGTCATCCAATGGAGCTTCAAACCTTTCGCTCTATATCCTTTGCAGGTACCCATCTCCCTCTTTTGTCTTCCTGTTAACATGAACTCATTGCTTTGCTTTAAATTATTTTTCAGAATTGAGAGGGAAGCCATGGATTCTTGTGTCCTTACAGTCTCAGTATAGAAAGGCCCAACAGGGAATTTTGGTTATTAAATGTTATGGCTTTTTCATTGAAACAGGATACAGTTAAATTATATTTTCTTATATTTTTTATGCATATATGGGGATTTGAACTGTTTTTTCTTCATTCTGTTTTATTTTATATTGTTGGGAGAAAGCCTCGATGTTAATTTAGCTATCTATGGTATTGGGTTGGAAAACATTATGACGACAAAAAGGCTTATTGGACCTTGGAATGGAAAATTAGAAGGAAGACAATTAAAAAAATAGAAAAATAAATAAAATTTCGTTCCGACCAAATTCCGACCAGAGTGTTAATGATATTACGGCTGTGCAGTTCTAATTATCAAAACCAACTTCGGTTATTGTAGAAAATGTGATGTTTTTGTTGCGAAATCATGTGCTCAAGTGGAATAATCGTAACAGATTTAGTCTAAATACCAATGCTTTCAGGGCATGGACGTTTTTGGAAGCATTCAATATCAGGAAGGAAATGCTTCTCAAAAAATATCAAAACTTTAGTTTCTTGTTCATATAGCACAGAGGAGAATGATACTTTGCCATCCGTAAAACAGCTGTGTAATGCGAAAGTGATTTATGCTGTGGCTCCAGCCCTGGGTCATAACAAGGTATATTTATTCAAGCTGTTGGCTTTCATCCTGATAAGCGAGTTTAGTGTTATAAATTTCTTAGGTAAATAGTTTATAGCATGCTTTCTGGTTCTCTAAGGTTTTTATATTTGGGGAGAACTTGATGTTGGTGAAGTTTTATTTTTCTTTCTTTCTTTTGGTATAGATATCTTGGTTTAGTTTTAGGACACGAGTTCCAATGCATTTCATGCTTGAACTTCAGCTTTTCTACCTAATTAAAGAGGTCCTAAATCAAGTTCATCGTCCAAATGTTTGACGTATGGCATGAGCTATTGTAAATCAGCTGGAGCTGTTTTGATGTATTTCTCCAAATTTTATATAATTTTTTCTTTTCTCTGTCTTTATTTTAAAAAAAAAATCACTTAGATTCCCATTTTAATGGCAACACTAAATGATTTTAACTGGTTATGAGGTTTTCTTTATGTTTGAGGGCATTCTTCTTCATTTACCTGTTTCCAAGCTTGTCCCTTTTTTCTTCTATTTTGGACTTTTTAGTAGAAAGCCTTGTTGAAGGTTTACCTTTCTCATGCAAGAAAATAATTTTAAACTATGATAGGATATTCCCATTCTGCTAATTTATTTACTCTTCTCATGTAATTTAAAACATGATGTAACTATGTTCTGCTGTCTTTGCATTTTTCTCAAAATGTGGGGTGGTTGTAGTTTGGAGGCAAGTAGTATATAATCTTTCAAGTAGGTTAAACTTAGAATGGTTGAAAAATAGTCTTCTGTGAAATGTGATTGTTTCAGTCAAGCCCTTCATTCTTGAGCAGGCAAAGTTTTTGTTTTTGATTATGCTGTTTATCTTCCATTAAAATTTAAGATAGTGAATTTATTTGATCCTCCATATATGTAATCGGTTAAACATAGTGAATTGTTCTGAGATTTGCAGTTTTATTATGGTTTTCTTACTGCTATAGGAGTCACATCCTGAATCCAGTGCTAGAGTTCCTGCAATTGTGACTGCTCTTGAAAAGATGGAGCTTACCTCAAAGGTACTGAACTGTATCATTTTATGTCATTGTTTTTTTCTATGTCATTTGACTTCAAATTCCTTGTTTTTACATTTTTCACACTTGAACCTTTTATTCAATTATCTTTGTCTTTGGAATTTGAATCTAGGAACACATTACACACTGCTTGATTGATATTATGATAACCCTATGCTGTGATGGCATCCTTTGTTTTCTGTGCAGTTTAAAGAGCATTGTAAGGTTGTATATGAATGAATATAAAAAAAGATTTGTCATTCCTTATGAAATAGGTTATAATACAATTTGCCACCATTGCCATGAAATCACCAGTTCTAACAGTCAAAGTGGTGTTCATTGCACATTGCACCAGGTGTTAAGGTTGGGTGTTAGAAAGAAAAGTATAATTTGTTAGTTTCTGGAAAACATTTTTCACATTTTATTAAAGAGAATATCAATTATGAGATATTTTGTTTGAGCCTAGGACTGAATATATTTTTAAAATTGTTGTGTCTTTATGTTGCTTGATACAAATTTAGTTTTTGTGGTAAGAACTTAAGGGACATAGATTTTGCTGCTGACAGAACTGCCCCTGTCAACAAAGTGTTATTTTTGTTGGTTGTCTACAGCTTTTTTGATCATTTGATAGTTTCCTTTTCCTTTTCTTTATTGGAAATGAAAGGTAAAAAGCAATGATTCACTGCATTAATGGCTGAAGCAAGGGTGCTCTCAGATCTTAGCCCCTCCATAAGAAAGACATTAATTTTTTCATTTCCTGGAAATGAACTGTGTATGAAAGAGAGGTGGATTTTTTTTTTAAAGAAATTTTATAGTAGAGATGTGAAGTTTGTAGCAAATTTAACTGAATGTGATTGAGGGTAGAAAGCTCAACACAAGTCTGTAATGATATTATTTTGACAATTTCCTTGGTATTAATTTTCTTTCACATGTCAGTTTCGTGGCTCAGACATCCTTGAACTTCAAAATTTTAAGCTTGCTTCAGCTGATGACATTGCAAGTGTTCATGCAAAAGCTTATGTATTGGGCCTTGAAAAGGTGGCTTCTTAGTCATGTGCTTTACCTTTACCTTTCCATTTATTATTTGAAAAGTAAAACTCCAAATGTTGCATGCTTTGACTTCTAGGCTATGGATCGCGCTTCTGAGCAGGGTCTTATTGTAATTGATGGCTCTGGACCAACATATGCTACTGCCACGGTCAGTTTATTGTGTTACATGTTATTGTTTTTCTTTCCTAAGCTTGTGGAAACGTACCGGCAGTTAACAGAGATGCATTTAGGATTTCTATTTGGTGGATGGGGCGGCATACTAATTTACGAAAAATATGTATGAACACATTATACAAAATGTTTTTTTGTCTTATTAGTAATCAAAACTTTTAGATATTAGATAAACCATGGACAATAAAAGCTACTTTCCTGTATTGAAGCAAAACTCTGTGATTGTTTCAAACAGATTCGCTACAAACATTGCAAGAGTTTTTTCTTATTTCACTAGCAGTACTTCTAAATATGTCTTACTCAATGTATGTAACAAGTTTTCTGATACGGTCCCTTGAAACGGATAGAGTTATGGGACGGTGTGTGGAAGGGTTTGGTTTAGTTTGAGGTACACTAGGTACTTGGGTGGATGGTTTCTTTTTTCGACCTATGTTTGTAGTGCTGGCTCATTAGAGAGAACCTGCAGATCTCTTGAGTTTTGAGTACTCAAAAACTTGAATAGATGCTGCACACCCTCCTTTTATTAACTTCAGTCCTTTTAAACTACAGCTTGGTGGAATAACCACCCTTAAAGCAAGAAAGTGGAAAGGTGGAGACACACACAACCTCCAATAACATGAAAACAGAAAACTACCACTAACAATAAAATTGGGTGGAGACATAACCTCCAACAACTGAAATGGAAAACTACCACTAACAATAAAATAGGAACCACAATGAAACTGTTAACAATAAACTGCCAGCAACCAATCAGATATGTTGATTTAGTTTATACTTCCCATGTGTGAATCGCTTGTAAACTAAGGGATTATCAGATGTGCTAACAATTTCCCTTTTTGTTAAACAAGCTTTGTCACAATCTTCACAAGAGAAAATGTTATCATTGGATGAAATGTCAATTTCCTATATCAAAACAAACTTTAAAATAAATTTACCAATTGGTTCATTATAGTTTTATGTATAGTCTTGACTAACTGTTTACATTTCTAATTTAAATCAACTAGCTAAGTTTGTGCTATTCTAAAGGAAAGGCCAATGTGTGAACACGCAAATAAAGATGAACATATTTAATATATCATGTGCTTTTAACTAGGTGCATTAATTGTATTTCATATATCACAATTCTTTAAAAATAAAAAATGCCTCTTCCATTTATAAGTGCAGAGAAAATAAAAAATCCCTTTAAATTTTTGTAACCATGTAAGCTCACTAACTATAACTTTACATTGTAATCTCTCATTTTTTTATAAAGAAAAAAAAATTGGTTAGTATCAGTATTCCTTACACCTTTTTAATTCCTTAGAATACCTATGTTGTTTTCTTTTTCCAATTCAGTGGGGGCAGAGGTAAAAAATTTCTCAACATTTTCTGGTATTTTCTTGATAGTCTCAAACTGCTTTTAGGATCTCTGTGGGGCAGCTGTCCCCTTTGCCTCCATTGTGGATCTGTCCCTAGCAGTCACACTCTTCTAAATGCCTAGTATATTGGATTCATAATAGCAGATGTAACAATCTCTATGTTTTGAAATATCATATGTTTTTTCACTTACAAGTGATTACAAGAGCTAAACATTAAGACCGTTTGGTATTAAGAAAATTGAACAAATAATTGATTGAATGCATGTACTTTGCTCAAAAATGGGTTCAGGTTTTTAAGTATATGTTGTTTATCTTCTTTTTTATGATGCAGACATTCTGTGAGTCACTCGTTGCAGCTGGAGCAGGACTTGCCTTAGTTGATTCAGTGGTGATGCCTCAACCTAGAACGTTAGTCATTCGAATGATAATCTATCATTTCTCTTATTAGCTGAGATAACTTCATCTTAAACCTTTAGCTTTCAATTGTTAAATTTCTAAAAGGTGAAAGCTCTATTCACCAGTGTTTGCTTTAAAGCAATCAAATGCATTTTTAGGGTAGGGAACCAAAAATAGCTAAAGGTGCATGAAATTGAGTGCTGACCCTCAAAGGCATGTAGCTGATTGTATGGGGAATATGCCTTTCTTCCTCAATAAGTGAGGCATATGTCCATGAGTAATTTTTCTGTGAGCCTATGAATTACTGTCCATACTTCAACAAAAATCTAGAAAACAACATTTTGTAGACTGAGCATTGTCATGGTTCACTATCAAATTTACGTTAGAATATCAGGGAAAGGCTTTCATGGTTATTGTAAAATTTTGGTTTGGGCTGGCGTTCATACTGTTTTGGGTTGTGACACTGTTTTGGGCATAAAGCTAGCTATTTTTGGTTCTCACCAGCTCACATATCTGGTCAGTCCTATGTCCTGTTAAATCTTAGCTGTACAATTTTGGTGGTGTAGTTATTTTTGATATGAGACTCGGGAATTATAGAGGAAAAGAGGATATATGAGTTGGCTGAGTTTAGAAGAAAACCAGAGTACGCACTTGGGATATCTGGGCTGGGTTGGGTCTTTTACTTTGATCTTTTCTAAGGACCCAAATTTTAGTTTCCTAGAAATATTCGAATAAAATTATGTTGTTTAATTTATGAGAATATCAATTGTTTTATAATTTTAAAATAGCTTGACAAGCAGGCTACTCTTTTTTGACCTGAGTAATTAAATCTTCAAGCTCAATAACCTATCGAGGGTTTTGTTTTGCACAAGAAAGTTTAGCTAATCTTTTGCTTTGATGGATGGGAATGCTGCTGCTGCCATGTTGCTGGGACTCATGATTGAGCCTTCTGACTCCATGCTAATGTGCTATCTCTTCAGCAAAGTCACTGGCAAGTCCATGCTGCATCTTGATCAAAACCTAATCAAGGATTGACTTGTATGGAGAGAAAGAACCTTGGGAAATATGAAATTTGTTTGGTGGGTGTAATCTTCAATATGGTGGCGATCTCTACTTCTTCACTAAGTTAAAGAAGAAATCTCAGAACGTTTCCAGGATGAATCGCTTTGTTAGCATTGGTACGTGGATGGGTGAAGGTCAGGCAAGCCAATAACATATTCTCGATTGTCAGCTGTACAGCCCCTAGGGTTCAAGAAAAGGTTGTGATGAGGGCGGAGTGTTGTAGCGAGTAGGTCAGTTGATCATGTATGAGTATAGTTTGGATACTAATTTGGTGCCTAAGAACGATGATGGTTACATGCTTTGTCAACTAAGAAAGAATTGTGAGGAGAAAAACGCTGAGAAAAGAAGAAAGTTGATCACGAGAGCCAAGGTTTATTATTTGCTAGAGATTTAAGGTGGAGTTAGGGTTTAGTGATTGGCTAGGAATACAGGGTATATATGTAAAGGAATTAGGGTGATATCATGGCTGTTCAATTAATTATGGACAATAGCCAAGAATCTTGAAATCTTGATGTAATGTTTCAAGATGAAATGAAATTTGGCTTATCAAAATGATCCTAAAACACTACATAGTGCCTTGAGAGGGGCTAAAAGGGAGAGACTAAGTAGAATCTGTCTTGAAGGAAGAGAAAGAGAGAGTAGGACAGAGATTTAGCTTGGCAAATGCTTTGATCTATGGGTCAAATGTCATTGCATGGAAGGATGAGGTAATTGATGAGGCTCTGCAGCAGAGAGTAGAAGCCTTTTTGCTTGTTCTATTTACATAATACCAGAAGGCTCATTTTTTAAAGTTTTTTTTTTCATACTGTCATTCTGGTACAAAGGTGTTTTGAAATTTTTTCTTTTCTTTCTTCTTATTTGTCATTCTCTTCATTTTGCCACTTCTCTAATGTAGTTGATGTTGGATCTAATGGTTGTAAGGAGTTGCTAGTGGGCCAACCTTTTTGCAGGTTGTTTTACACGTTATGCTATTTTTGATGGTTCTAGGACTTTGTTTTACCTTCTTCAATGTAACTTACATGCCGCTTAATTATTTGATCAAATGTCCAAAATCAATGGATGAATAATTAATTTAAGATTTTATTGAAGGCAAACAGATTATAATGCAAATATTACTATTTTTTGTATTTAATTAATTCCCAGATATCAAAAATTAATACCTATAAAGCTTAAACCAAAATGCTTTGGGGTATGCATTGCCTTACTCTTTGATATTTGAGAACACTGCTCTATGCTCAAAAGATTAACACATACTTTCTTATCGGGAGATGGGCAAGTTACTGTTTCTGAGTAGCTAAAACCCTAACATAATTATGTCATATTCAGGTTGCAGCATCAAAAAACCAACTAGATCCACCAATGGGTTTTGCTTTGATAAGACCTCCAGGACATCATGCTATTCCAAACGGTCCTATGGGGTTCTGTGTTTTTGGAAATGTGGCTATTGCAGCTCGTCATGCTCAGCGTATACATGGATTAAAGCGAGTATTTATTATTGATTTTGATGTTCACCATGGGAATGGAACAAATGATGCCTTCTTGGATGATCCCGATATATTCTTTCTTTCAACTCATCAAGTAAGCAATTTTTCTGGTGCATATCAACATTTTTTTGTGTCTTAACTTGCTCTTCAGTTGCAAATGTGTATCTTGCTAGATGTTATTGGTATAGACTGTACAAACTATTTGTTGCTAATCCTGTTCTATTCTGCTCAAACCCTCCAGTGTTGGTGCTAGGAGGGATATGCTGAACTAACTTTTCACCTATGTCTTCTTCTGATTTTGGAGTGCATCTGTTAGAAGTTGAATGCAGATAACACTAGTAGCAAATAAATCAAATCCTAATTTAAACAATGTTGATATAGGATGGAAGCTACCCTGGCACTGGAAGAATTGATGAGATAGGTCATGGAGCTGGTGAAGGAGCAACACTTAATCTACCTCTACCTGGAGGGTCAGGTGACACTGCCATGAGAACTGTTTTTGATGAAGTCATTGTGCCATGTGCTCAAAGGTTCAAGCCAGACATAATCCTCGTCTCTGCAGGGTAAGTTTTCCTTGTCCTTGAAGTTTAGTATATGCTCTAACACTATGACAGTTAAATTTTGAAGGTCTCTCTGGTTAGATAATGAATTCCAGAGAAGGGCAGTGAAATTAGGGCTGTTAATGTGTTAGAGTTGTAATCATTTCATGTAGTACATGTATAACAAATAAATGAGTCGACATGAACATAATACAATTAATTAATCATTTCAAAGTCCTTAACACGAAATGATATGTTTATTATACAGGTTACACAACATTATACAGTTGACGCATTTAAATACAATTAACCTGTTTGGACATGACACAGTTAATCCATTTAGATGCGATTAACTTATTTAAACACAAATGATAAGGTGTTTTATGTTTTTTAAATATTAATAATATAATAAATGAACTTAAATAGGATAGATATGTTGAATAGTATGAATTAACTTGTTAATATGATTAATTAAACATTTATAAATGTATTATATATGGATTAGGCATGTCAAGCCGCATAAGACACGAATATTTTTTGGTCATAAATGGGTTAACACGATTATGACATGAACACAATTATACAAAACCCAAACTCACTTAAATCCGCACCATGTTAGTGGGTCGTGTCCAGGTATCAATTGGGCATGTGATAATTCTGTTCATATAATAATGGAATCAGGTGGGATGTAGATATAAATTAAACCTGGTTGTTTTAATAGATTATAAAGAAGATTATACATCCTCTAGCAAGGGTTTGATTGATCTTTGTCCAGGTATGATGGTCATGTATTGGATCCACTAGCCAGTCTACAGTTTACAACAGGGACATACTACATGCTTGCGTCTAATATCAAGCAACTTGCCAAAGAACTATGTGGTGGCCGCTGTGTATTTTTCCTGGAAGGAGGATACAACCTTGATTCACTTTCATATTCCGTGGCAGACTCATTTCGTGCATTTCTTGGGGAGCCAAGTTTGGCACCTGGGTTTGATAACCCTGCAATATTGTATGAAGAACCATCAACCAGGGTGAAGCAAGCGATTCAGAGAGTAAAGCACATACATTCGCTGTGATTGTGCAGATAACCGAAATCTTAAAATCTATCTAAGCCCGCACTGTCCTATATTTATCTGTGATGAAAATGAAGTCGTGATATGCAATGGAGATTCTTCCATAATTTGTACCATAAGTTGATGTCCAGATGGTCAACGACCTGAATCATAAATTGATGTAAATGAGGTTAAATTTGTGAACACGATTGTACATAACTAGATGGTATAGTTCTTCATATAGCTAAATGATAAGAATATGTCTTAATGTTTATTGTCCTCTGAGTTGCTCAATGTGTAAGTGAGGTCTTTGAGTATACTTTTTGATAGCTCAATGTGAAGCATCGCTCTCTCTGTGAGTTGCTCAATGCTTACTAAACAGTGACTTGATAACATGACCAAACATGAACAACTACTTGCGATTATTTGTAATCTCTTCAATGTAGAAAGGAATAGATTGTGTCATATGGATTTGATATAAGACCTTTCCAAATTTCAACCGCTCTTGCATCTCCATCCATCTATTGCCTGATCGAGTGTTGGTAGGGGCTAATGAGGAATGAGATTCTTGTACTCAAGGCACTGAATTGCATTAGTGAAATGACTGATTAGCCACTTAGCCCACTGCCAATCATTTCGTCTTTAATGAAAAGATCTTATTCTATTTAAGATAGGAGATATTTAAACAAAGGTTTTTTGAGCAGAATTATATACATTATACTATTAAATCAAATGTTCAAGTGGAAGTAGAATAAATATACGTAAATGTCAGTAATTTGTTTTAGTTAACAATTTGAACATGCATGCTTCTTCTTTTTCATAATTCCAGTTTATTCTTGTTCAATCAAACAATCAAAGGAAGAAAGTATTAAGAATTTTTTGCCTTCTCTGTTAGTTGATACTTGATAGCTAAAATATGCATGTTAAGTGTTATGATCAGGCGGACAAGGTCTAATTAGAGATGAGAAGTGGCACCCCATATCCATGTCAGAATATATACAAAAAACTAAGGATGATAGATCCTTATCCTTAATTAAGATAACACCTAAATAGTCACAAATAAAAGGGAGATGGCCAAGGACCTTAGGAGTAAGTCCACCACTCCTAATCTCTCACTCCTCCCTCTCCTAAATGTCTTCATCCAGCGGAAAGCAATAACCTCACTACCCATCTCTTTTGCAGGGCTTCAAGACCAAATGAGCCCAACAAGTCCATTCTCACTCATTAATGTTACTGTGAAGATTAAGATTAAACCTCTATCTTCACCGCATGAATTTCTTTAGTGTCTCAATCATAGCAAAATATATATGCTTCTTATCACACGTAGAGAAAAGCGTCACATCCCAAGTAATTACTGGTCGTCTCTTTAACCCCCAAACCCATAATTCAGTTTGGTGGTGGGTGACAAAGAAACACCTAGAAACATGGCCTCCTCCTCCTTCCAACCTCAATCCTAGTTTCCTTGTAAAATTTTTGTTGAGGCCTAGCTTTGGTATTTAACTTTTCTGTCAGAAACCAAAAGACAGATGGAAGGAAAAGATTAGCAAAGCAGCTTCAATAAAGTTACCATATAACATATTCCAAGTGTGAAAACGAATATAACCTCAAAAAAGCATCATCCTTGTCGACAAAGGGATCAAAGAAGAGAGGGACTGAACATTCAGAGATCGACACGATGAAAGAAAAAATAGTAACAGAAAAGCAAGCTTTCGCATCTCTCAAAGCAATAAAAAACTATTACAAATTCTATAAATGGGAAGTAAGCAGTGGCAATGATGATTGAACAAACATGTAATCTGGTTATTGACTCTTCAAGCTTTCCTTTTAGGTATGTCCTACCAACTACAATAGCGAGGCTATAATTTGCCAACTTTAGAAAAAAAATTGCAATCATGGCGGCTTTGGGATAAAGATGTTAAAACCAACAAAAGTGTGATGCTACTGTTCTTCTATTGGCACACGTCATGGGATTTGATTTCTTACATCAGACTAATTTGTTTGTTTCTCTATTTTGTGTTCTGGATGATTCCCCGTGATATATATATATATATATATATATATTACATAGTAGCATGTTTTTGCTGATAAAGATGTGAGCAGAGAAACGAGGCACCATTATACATACGAAAGAAACATATATACTCATGAAACAATTTGACGAAGACTTCCTTACCGTCTTCAGAAATCTTAACAATTCTCTTGGTTAACAGGTTTCATGCCCCATGCTCCTTTAGTGGATTCTCAGCTTCTGAACTTCTTGTTTTGTTGCTTCATGTATATATGTAGGGGGATTAATTAAAGTATATTATCAAGCCGACACTGTTTAACAGTATTGTGTTTGGTCGAGAAGTTTACAAAATTTTGAAGAACTTAGAAATGCAGCAATTCACAAATGGCCCATTTCTAAAATCTAATGAAATTGATTTATGGAATTTTCAAATTTATGGTTTGGATGCATCATTTGGTTGTGTAATTGTTATCTCTATATTTTGACAACTTAAATTTTAAAAAAATTATATGAAACATATTCATTTGATACGTGAGATTTCAACGATTAGAATTTAAAATTTTAATTTAAAAATTTTAATAATAAATTTTTAAATAAAAAAATGAATTTATTAGAAAAAAATTATTTTTTATATGTAGGGCAGGATTATATATATATATATATATATATATATAAACAAAAGCATATACGTACATTAAGCCTTTTTAATTAAACCATTGCTTGGTTAATATTTGGTTTTGGTTTGAATTTGAGAGGAAGATTGCATATATTTTAAATTTCTCAATCACTTCATATGTCTCCTTAGATATGAGGAAATATGTAATTTTCAGAATAAAAAATGTGTAATTATTTGAGTTTTGCAATTTTCTTAAAAGTAAAAGAAAAAAAGATAGCAATCCTTTTCTTCTTTATTTTTTTCTTCTTTTTGGCCTTTTGGAAATATTGCTTGCTCCTGTACGTGTTACTTAAAGGAATGGCCAGTGTGCAGCTATCCTAGGTGTCAAGGGCTGTAGCTTCTCAATGACCGCCATGGCCAACTTTCTCTTCTTTTTCTTTAGCTTTCCCTCTCTTTTTGTTACTAGCAATCACAACTTTTCTAGTAAAAAGTACACTTCAAAAGAAAATCATGCATGACCAGCTAATGTGGAAGAGAGATATTTATATATAGTAGCAACTTTTGCATGCTATGAAAGACACATGCATGTTGATTCATATTCAACTAAAAATCAAAGTTCAATCACAAAACCATGTTTTACAAGTGTTGTCCCCTAAGAGATATAAAGACTAAAAACTTACTTCCCTTTTGTGTAATTTAATAACAAACATTAACACGTTATTAAAAAAAAAAAGTAGCACATTTATGTCTATCTTATTTAAATTTAATTGTTCTAAATAGATATGTCTTGTTATAAGGGCATATTGTGTCACATATAAACAATTATGAGGGTTTGACTTATGATTTATAATTGATAAGAACGTGTTAAATTTATCATATGGCCACAGAATTTGATGTTCCATTCTATCTGTAAATGGTGACATGAAAGGTCTCATCGGCATCACTATAATTTACAAGCCAAGGAGAGGAGAATGAGAAGGAAAGATGGATGAATTGCTTGGTTAGATCTAAAGCCAAAAAAAGGAAAAAGGAATATTAAAAAGATATAAGTATAAATTGAATAAAATCATATAGAGATAGCTCTCTCTCTCTCTCTCTCTCCCTTTCAGTCACCCCAAGCAAGGAAGGTGATGTGAATTGAAAAAACATGAAAAACACAATTAGGTATGATTTTTCCATTCAATCATGGCAATTTGACTTAATCAAACACTCACAAGAATGAACATTAGTTTGTTTCCTACTTTTCTTTGATGATAACTATGCTAGATACTTTTTTTTTTTCAAAGACAACTTCAAGATTTTGTTGATCAAGAAAATTTTTATGACCCAATAAATAAAAAAGTAAATAAAATAATTACTTTGTGTTGTATGATTTTGCCAGTAAATCAAAAGGAAGAAAGGGGTTTTTTTTTCTCAAAAAATATTTTTTTGACTAATTAAATGTTTCAAAAATGGCTAAGACAGATCGAAGTCAGTCTTCTTTTCAGTTTTAGTCATTAATCAAAGAAAATTTGATCCATTAATTTTCATGTAAATTGGATAATTTAGATTATACCCAAGAATTAATTATCACCAGAAAACATAAGGTCTAGTATTGGGCCAAACAACTTGCAGATGAAGCATGACAGTGATATATGCTAATCCTCCATAAAATTATATATTCAATATTTAAATGATCTTAGGGAACTCAAATTGTTTCCTTGAAAAAACTGTAATCTTATATTATCCATTTCCATGGAGTCCATCCCATAATTTATTAATTTTTATTCAGTAATCTTATATTATCCATTTCCATAGAGTCCATCCCATAATTCTTTAATTTTTATTCAGTAATCTTATATTATCCATTTCCATAGAGTCCATCCCATAATTCTTTAATTTTTATTCTTTTACGGCCGCCTTTTTATCAATTCGACTGCTGAATTGTCTAAGCTCTCTCTCTCTCTCTCTCTCGCTCCCCAACATTACAAATATTTGTAAGACAACCTATAAATGAAGCAAAGAAAAACCAAAGCAACAATCTCACTATATAATGTTCACTGCCTGTTAATTCTGCAGCTGCTTAATTTCGTATTCCTGTTAAGATGGAAATGAAAGATGGGTGCATCAACCTTCCTCCAGGCTTCCGATTTTGCCCCACCGATGAAGAACTTGTCCTACACTTTCTCTACCCTAAGGCCTTGCTCTTACCTTGCCATCCCAACATCATTCCTGAACTTGATCTTCATCTGCTTCACCCTTGGGAACTGAATGGTTTGCGATTTTTTCCATCTCATGTTGTTCTTTAGAGTGGTTTTTTCTTTCTTTCTTTCTTTTGTTTTGTCCATTGTAGTGTTAACATGGTTCTATATTGGCTGAATAGGCAAGGCACTGTTGAGTGGAAACCAGTACTTCTTCTTTACCCAGATGATGGAAAATCGAGTCCTGGAGAATGGTTATTGGAAGCAATTAGATACTGAGGAACCCATCTTTGGTGGTGCAGGCAAGAAAATTGCGATGAAGCAATTCTTTTTGTTCCACATAAATGAAGCTCCTTTTGGTATAGAAACAAATTGGTTGATGCAAGAATATCATCTTTGTAATTGGGACTCAACTCTAACATCATATAAACCAAAAGGAAATCAAAAATTGGTAAGAAATAATTTAACTGTTATTGATTTGTATGATTATATTGCACTTTGATTAAAGTATATACCTTTAACTAATTACATATCTAAGTTGGAATTTACATTGTTTTTCTTAATTACTCCCTTTTTCTTGTGCAGGATTGTAGTAAATGGGTTCTATGTAGAGTTGAAGAGAGTAAGGGTAATTCTCAGAGCTTCAGCTACAGCAATGAAGATGATGGAACTGAGCTTTCATGCCTTGATGAAATGTTCTTGTCAATGGATGATGATCTTGATGATATAAGTTCCTCCAAATTCTTCTGAATTATAACTAGTTTCTACTTAGTTTAGCTCTTTCTATATCTTCGGATGTAAAATGAATTTGGCTGTGTTTGTAGGTAGTATTATGCTTATGTCTAAACATCCAAGTATATTTTTATTTTTCCTTTTCTCAATCAACAACGATCCTGGGGTTTTCTTTTTCTTTTCCTTTTTTCTGGCTAAAATGCACAATGGATATTAGACGAGAGATTTGCTCTCATATTTATTTATCCTTGAAGACCGCTTATTCAAAGGGGCAAGGCTTGCCACCAATGCTTGCTGTGTGTTTTTTCTCTTGCAACCATAGCCTGAGCTTTGTTAAGACTTGGCAAGGGATCACAACTCACCACGTCGATCACAACAACCATTTAAAACCAGAAGAAATTCCTTCTGCTGCCCCACAAATACCTTTAGGCACTTTTGAATATATATGTGTAATATGTTCCTAACTCTTCATCCCCATGAACCTTTAATAAATTTTGTGAAAAATGTGCAGCAGCTACAGATGGGTTACTTTTGTTGTGCAAATTTCATGCTTTAGGTCATGAACTTGGAGTCTTTCTGTCCACATGTCATGGCCAGTACTATACTATGGTGTAATTCTGGAACAAGAGAATTGAACATTGTAAACTCGAAGTAGGAAGATGGATTAAGAAGGTATCTTTGCCCTATTTATGCCATTGATTCATGTATTACCATTTCTGATTGGGTTGTTTGGGCTGAACCGTTGAAGAACTACCACCAAGTTTTGGTCATGATTTCTAAAGCTACGGCAAAAAGTTCCCGTCAAAAATTTGAGGTAAGGTCAAATTCTAGTACATATGCGGCTTATGCTGAATATATACACTATCTACATTTCTCACATGTACTAAACTTTAGAGTCAAGGAATATAATGAGAAGAGAACAAATCTTTTATCCAACATAAGGATCTCAATTTAATGTGTAATATATTCGGTATGCTTTGTACTTAAAATTTTGAATTACACAATAAAAAAATTATTTTATTTTAAAAAATCGATTCCTCTTATTAAGAAATTTTACAATCACCGGTGGAGACAAAGTGATGGCTGGTGGTAACGGTTGCCATCATTCTTTAAATTTTAATTTATTGTTATATATATAACTTAATATTTATATATATATGATATAATTATTTTTATAATTACCTTTTAATCATTAATTATGTAAAATCTTAAGTTTGTCATTACTTACAATGTATATGTATATAATCATGTACATATTTCATGTCGATGAAAATATAACATCCTGCAAAGCAAACAAGCTGTTTGAAGCACCCTGGATCACAAAGCTCCCTAGATGCACACACTCCATAACCTGCCTTAATGCGAAATTGAAGGGAAAAATGTGGGAAATGCAACCTATAACATAATCTTTTTTTTTTTTTGGAAACTTAAATAGATGAACTTTCCAATATTTCAAACTGAAAATGATGACTTGTAAAATCAACAAGGGAGGCAAGATAACAAGCTTAAGCAACCCACTACACTCAACGGTAGCGACGAAGGGGAGAGAGTGTTGTTCCTCTTCCAGGTTGCCCTCCGAGAAGGCTGATTCTTGTGGTGCAAGTGACCCTTCCCCGTCTAGACTCCTCTTTCCTTCTCAGCTAATATTCATTTTTAATTAAATTTATACTATTTGAGATTAATTTTTAAGTATTAAAATTAAGTCATGTAATTCCCAACTGATTCAGTCTCTTCTTATGTTTAATTTTGTAAGTGGGCTTTATTTATTATGGTTTTGGACTTTCAATGTTCCTTTAGCCTATCTATTAATGAAAGGAAGAATTTATATTTTATTCCAACTATTATAAAAAATAATTAAAATCTACAGTAAATAAATATTGTTTTAAAATCAATATTATACCTTTTTGAATATCACTATGTAGATTGGATCTCTGTATTTTGTTTTTATTTGAAATTAAGGGATAAATTAAAAAAAAAGGCAATATTCAAATACATTATACATAAAACATTGTGTCACTTAGAATAAGGAAATAAAGAGATTAAATGTGCCAATTTGAGAGGGTCATAAGAAGGGACTACAACTTTTTGGTTTATACAATTTGTTAAATTTGTAAATTTTCACTTTTAACTTTTATCATATTTTTGTATTTAAAAATCATCAATTAATCATTAATATTGACTAAAGAAAAATCAAATCATCAATACAATCATAATTCACAAAAATAATTTCATGAAATCTAAATGACCTCAAAACTCATTTAAGTTTATATAGTGCTTACTTTAAAAAAACAAAATTATATAGTGCTTAGAGAATTGGTTTGGGCTGCCTTGCATATTTTACATTTTGATACTTCCGTCACGTCAATTACTTTACAAAAATAAATAAGATGTTTGGTAGACTAAAGAGGCAAATTCAAAATCAAGAATTTTTTTTAATAGATGTCCTTTGACTATTAATAGTATTTGATGGAGTGTAGAATGCAAACATGAAATGCGAAAAATAATTTCATTTAAAAGAAATGGATAGAAGAGAAAATTTTAAATATTATTACTTTATTATTACAAAGGAATCAATTGATAATCCAATGACGAGGGAGCCCGCAAGGATGGCTAATCTCGAAATGTGACTTATTGCACGTTGTCTTTGGCACCTCATTTTTCCCCAAGGACGCGAACTCTTCTACGGAAGAGGAGAGTAGGCATACTCCTTTGTTTGCACGCTTTCCTAACTACAATTATGAAAACATAAAAAGTTAAAAATAGAGTTCAAGATTTTAATACAATCAAATAATTTTATTATCAAATTATTTGAATAAAAATATGATAAATTTATGACTGTGATCATTTTATATATTATGAATTTAGATTGAGACCCAATCTGAAAATTAACTCTGAAACCATCTTCCTACTTAATTAACCACTATTAGCATTTGATAAGATTCAATCAAAATTTTTGAAAACGAAAAGTACATGCATTATGCTCATAAATGCAGCATTCAAAGTACTTAATAATCATTATCTTTTGAATTCAAAGATATCCACCACTTTTTTTTATTTGATAAAAATATTTATATTACGAATCTCGTATAAATAAAATATAAAGTTTTTAAATTTATAATGAAAGTTTTCTTTTATTATATCTTTTGAGTTGAAACATATATCAAGATTAAAATAAATCTGAATTAAAGTAAGTTTCTCCCCTTTGTAAATGAAAAAATAATTAAGTAAGAAAAGAGATAAGTCTTGTACTTATAAATAAATAAGATTTTTGGATTGACTAATGACATTTGCATGTATTTGCATTTATATCAACTACTCACAAAAAAAAAAATAGTTTATATAAAAAAAATTTATAAGAAGAAGTGGAATCAACTGAATATTGCATTAAATTTAGTAGGGAGAAAATTTTGGGTGCTTATTTTACCTTAAGAAAATAAAAATATCAAAATTTGTATTGTACAGAAACGTTTCAATGAAACATTTTTTAAATGGCAACAAAAATGAAGTCTTAAATCAAGCTTCAAGTTCAAAACCGACATTAAATTAAATTTAAATAAAAAAACCATGTTGACAAATTAAAAGAAATTAATGTAAAAAAGAAATTATATTTAACTACTGGTACAAGCTATTATTTAGCGGTCAATAACGGGTCAATTACCTAAAAAAATGAATTTCTTTTTCTTTAGAATAAAAATAAATTACAAAACAAAAGAAATAAAAAAGTTATTATTTATTTCGCCACGTGTATTTTCTTTATCGCGATTATTGACAGTTTTTTTCAAACTCGCGGGTGGTACTAGCTTGATCCCGAGGAGTGTGGCCCGAGTTGTAGAATATCCACGTCAGAATTCTAATCCATCCATAGCTGACAAACCTATAAAGGAAGTAAAAGGATGTTCTTTAAATTTGTATTTTCTTTCTATCTTCTCTCTCTGTCCTTTAAATTATTGTTAACTGTCTATCTGCCTCTCTGGTGTTTCCACCCAACTCGAAGCATTTCATTGGTTTATCTCTCTTTTCAATGGCTTTCTATCTGCAAAATTCAAGAAATATTATCAACAACCTGAAATCAAAGGTTGGTTTATCGAGTTTGATGAAGCAGCACAGTTGTTCTTGTCTGCACCACGACAATCATAGCCGTTTCCCTGCATCAACTGCTACTTCTCCATTTGCTCCACAACTCAATAACCTAGATTTAAATTCCCATAAAAGAGGCTGCCTTTTCATGTCTCAACGTTTTGTATCCACCATAGCTGAAAAACAGTTTGCTTCGGTCCAAAATGGTGAAAACAACCAGGTTTGTAATTATAGGTTTAACATGAACAAAGGGTTAGTCTAAAGTTTGTTAAATTGTGTTCCTCTGTTATATTTTTCTGTGTACATTCACTTCTGCAAGACTATTCTAATTTTGATTCCCTTGATCGATCAGTTTAATGCTGTACTTGCGGTTATCTTGTTTGGAAGCATTTTTAACAGTTTTTATTCTGAATTATCCTTGCATTTATTTAGTGAAGAATGCGTTGAAACGTTTGATTTACAAAGACTTTGAGTGGCGAAAAAGGGATTGTTTTTTTAAGCAATTTTAGATATTTGCTGAAGGCTGCAGAGGAATTGCCCCTGTAAAATTGCTTTCTAGTTTGACTGGTATTTCAACTATTTATGTACTGAGCATAGATTATTTATCAATTTTTAGTTTAATATATAGTACTACTTAAATTGGTGTAATACTTACATTCCCACATATTTTTGCGTTGTATATAATCCACATTACTCAACTATTAGGTGATATGTACATTATGTAAGTGAATACTACATCACTGCTATGGGAATAGAAGATCTCCTGCAGTGCTCAACCTTCCATTTAACGTTGTGGCATGTTGTTTAGCCTTGATAAAAATTTGAACCAAATGGAAGACATAGCTAGTTCTATAACTTCCATTTAAATAAAAAAATAGGAAAATCTTGTGTTCTCTTTGCTGTTCATTGCTCCTTTTTCTTTTTCTTTTTGGTGTGGGAGGGGGGGCCGCAATTTCTGGTCTTGCCACAGCAAAGGATGACATTTCATCATTTAGTTTTAATTTCTCATTATATGCTTGCTGGACATATGAGCTTGGTGGACATTGAGTTAAGAGGTTATGCATCTTGTAGATACGTGCTTAGTAAATTTCCTTTATTTGTTCTATACAATAATAACTTAGAAAAAGAACAATTTCACTTCTGGCTTAATCACACTACCACCTGAGAAAGTAGTCAATATGATAATCAGCATCTAGATTTACAACTATGTTTTGCTTTGAAGTATTTCATGTTTACTGATAAAATTGCATCAGCCTTGGGTGTTTTTGATGTCAACGTTTAAGGCTATGCTCTTTCGATGGAGATTACAAAACAGTTATGCTGTTTAAGTTTCTTGGATTTCGCTGTTACTAATTATGAGAGCTATAGCACTTGCTCTGCAGTAGGAGTGGCTGAAAGGCAAATTGTGGGGGCACTTTTTTCTACTACTCCTTCATGGGCCTTTCCAGATGATAGACTAGAACACTGTTTGTGTACTTTTCATTCATCATCTTGATAACTTTGAATGACTTTTTAAGATCAAAAATCTAGGTTTCATGGATAGGATAGAGGTAATCTCCTTCTGAAAACCATGATTTTTTCAATTTAATACCAAATGACTAGTACAAGTCAACAAGGCGTCAGTTTTATAATTGCTTGCTATTGCTTGGGAATGGTTTTATTTTCATGTTGATAAATATATTTATTCTCACCAAAGCTCTCTTTTTATGTAAGGTATTGGATTTTCCAGGAGGAAAGATTATATTTTCTCCTGATATGAGGTTTTTATCCGAATCTTCCAGTGTGCATACCCACTGCTACCGAGTGCTTGATGATAATGGTCAGCTAATTAAGCACAGCGATTATATACAGGTACAATTTTACTTCCTGAAACAGTCATTTTCTTTTTGTTTCCTTGAATTGCAGCATCATTCAGCAAAAAAGAACCTTACCGGTTACATATTATATTAGGTCAGTGAGGAAATTGCTGTTAAAATGTACAGTGACATGGTTACTCTTCAAACTATGGATACCATATTCTATGAAGCACAAAGGCAAGGAAGAATTTCCTTCTATGTGACCACAATTGGAGAAGAGGCCATCAACATCGCATCAGCAGCAGCAGTTACCTCAGATGACTTTGTTTTTCCTCAGGCAAGAACATAAATGGAGATTTATGCATCCCTTACTATCCCTTCGAGCTGCACATTTCACATCTGTGGACAGAGCATAACTTTAACCATTTAGGGATGTAGATTCACACATCTGGTTTGTATAAACCTATGTTCAAAGATGCACTTTCTCATGTACAATCCAACAGCTAAGTTAAATGTACACATCATGGTTGAAAATTAAATGATGCTATCATAATGTTAATGATGTCCTTTGCAGTACCGGGAGCCAGGAGTTTTAATCTGGCGTGGTTTCACACCGCAAGAATTTGCAAGCCAATGTTTTGGAAACAGAGCCGATTATGGAAAAGGCAGACAAATGCCTATTCATTATGGATCTAACAAGCACAAATACTTTACCGTATCATCAACAATTGCGTAAGAGATTAAGCTTGTTTTTCTGGGAGTTTCTCATATAGAACTTTCTCAAAATCTTTAGATCTAATACTGGAAATCAGGGCTATAACAATTCCTCACTGTTTTTCAGTACACAAATTCCCCAGGCAGTTGGTGCTGCATATTCTCTGAAGATGGACAAAAAAGACGCATGTGTTGTCACTTACTTTGGTGATGGTGGCACAAGTGAGGTAAATACAACTACTGAAACTCAGTGTTGAGGGAAAAAACATTTGGCTTTAGCATTTGAAACTGGAAAGGATTTTATAATCTATACAATTGCTTCATATGCTTACTGTAACTAGAGAAGGATAATTTCAGTTAATGGAATTTGGTAGTTTTGTTGTTTTTTTGAATTTAAAATCTCTAACTAAACTCCACCCCACCCTAAGAACTTCAGCTAAGCCCAGGTGGGACTGGTTTTGCATAACTTATCAGAGGTCAAAGAACCTTTCTCCTCCTTTTTGTATGTGTTGTTGGGGACCAGGATGCATAAATGAGTTCATTTCCTAGCTGCTCAATCTCATTGAATTTTAGCTTTTGGTGCTTTGTTTCTAACAAAACAAAATAATGATAGGGAGATTTTCATGCTGGTTTAAATTTCGCGGCAGTTACAGAGGCTCCAGTAATCTTTATCTGTCGGAATAATGGATGGGCAATTAGTACACCCACTTCAGACCAGTTTCGAAGTATCCTTCCTTCCTTTTTTTATTTATTGTGCATTATTTTATTTTAACTGTCCATGAATCCATCAATATTGTATATATGTATCGTATCATGTATTTTGTTTTGCACATGGTGCAGGTGATGGGATTGCTGTTAGAGGGCAAGCTTATGGAGTCCGAAGCATTCGTGTAGATGGCAATGATGCACTTGCCATGTATAGTGCAGTGCACACCGCACGTAAAATGGCAGTAAATGAACACAGGCCAATTTTAATTGAAGTAAGTCTCCCATTAATTCTTCTTCATTGGCAGCTTTTGAGCCACCATGAGAGGCATATGCATAATGCTGAAGCATAAATGGGTTATTCCTTGATATTTTGTTTTTTCATTTTCACTTTAGGCTGTTACATATCGAGTTGGACACCATTCCACATCAGATGATTCCACCAAATACCGTCCTGCTGATGAGATCGAATGGTGGAGAATGGCGAGAGACCCTGTAACAAGGTTTAGAAAGTGGATTGAAAGTAATGGTTGGTGGAGTGGTGAGGCTGAGACGCAGCTCAGAAGCAGCATCCGGAGTCAGGTAAAACCCTTAAACTAGCATTATTTGAAGCATCTCTAGATTCAAGCTTGGTGTTAGATTATGTTTTCTTTCTCTCTATTTTTTAGGGATGGCAATAGGTACCCTATTATAGGTTACCCGTGAATATCCGACTCAGTTACATCGGATTAAGTTATCTTATAATCGGACTTGAGACGGATTCAAGTAGTGATTTTCTTACTCGTATTGAGTTTGGGTAGGGTTTGGGTATTACCCCTTGAGTACCCCTTCCCTGAATCCAATTACGTTAATATTCGGGTTATGCACGTACCCGCCCCGAATCTGATTTTAATAGCCATTTATATATATTTTTTTATTATTTAAATAATTAAATTAAAAAAAATAAACATTAATATATTCATTAAAAGCTGATAAATATATTAAAAAATATGATTACTCAAATTATTAATGTAATGATTTTAATATATTTAGATTAAAAAATTATTAGATTATTAGTATGTTTAAATAATGTGAATATCATATCATATTACAAAGGAATATATTTACTATTATATATATACTTTAAATATAAATATATTTACTTTTTATTGTATATTGACTTTATAAAAATTATAACTTATAATATATACACTTAAAAGAGAGTTTTTGAGATTAGAATAGTTTTGGATTTTAATTATTTTTTTTTAATTTTATATAATTAAAGGCAAACACATATAATTAATTAGATTAATTCATTAAACTATGATTATTAATTAACTTGAAATGTTTTTTAATATATGCATTATATATTGGGTTCATTTATAAGGGATATAACTACTATATTATATATATATACTAACACTTTTAGTATATATATACTTTAAATATAAATATATTTACTTTCTATTTTATATTAACATTACAAAAATTATAACTTGTAAAATTATTAATTATAATATATACATCTTTGTTTATATAAACTTATAATATACAAACCTTAAAAGAAGTTATGAGATTAGAATAGTTTTGAGACATAGTTATTTTTTTTAATTTCATGTAATTAAGGACAAACTTATATAATTAATTAAATTAATTCATAAAATTATTATTATTAATTATCTTATAATGTTTTTTAATATATTTATTTTATATATATTGGGTTCATTTATAAAGAATATAATTACTATTATACATATAGTAAAATACCTTTAATGTGAGTGTATATGTATATACACTTTAAATGAAAACATATTTACTTTTTATTTTGTGTTAACATTACAAAACTTATAACTTATAAAATTATTAATTATAATATATATATATATATATATATCCTTGTTTATATAAACTTAATTATCTAAAAAAAAGTGAGATTAGAATAGTTTTGAAACTTAGTTTTTTTTTAATTTTATGTAATTAAGGAAAAACTAATAATTAATTAAATTAATTAATAAACTATGATTATTAATTAACTTGTAATGTCTTTTAATACATATACTTTATATTATATATTATGTTCATTTATAAAGAATACAATTATTATTATGTAATTTAATAATTACTAAACAATAAAATAACGTTGATTTATAGTATATATTATATATTCATTTATAAACACAATTTATAGTTTTTAATTATTTAAATTTGAATTTTATTATTTGTGTTTTTATTAATTTAATTAGTGATTAATTATATTAAATATATAAGAGAAATATTATTGTATATGGATACAAGTTTGGATAATTGGGTACCCATGAAGAATATTTTAATAAATTTTTTATCTAATCGGGTTTTTAAATAAGTTAAAATAATTATAAGATAACAGAAATGTATTAAGATTAAGATAGTAATTTTAAAAATTATTCGGATACCTCGAAATTGATGGATACCCTACCCGTTAACAACCCTGCTATTCTTCCCCTCAATTAACAACTTTAATGCTGGTTAGTTGACACCCTCCCTAAGCCCGTAGTTAAATGATTGTATACTGCTAATCAAAACCTAAATTCTGAAGTTTCTTGCTAACAATCCAACACTCTTGGTGACAGCTATTGCTTGCAATTCAAATGGCTGAGAAAGTTGAGAAACCTCCAGTTAAGGAATTATTTACAGACGTATACGATGATCTTCCATCCAACCTCCGTGAGCAGGAGAAATTGCTGAGAGAAACCATCAGCAGACACCCGCAAGATTACCCTGCGGACGTTCCACATTAGGCGAACCATATACAAGCAGTAGTTTCTCTCTGAAGCTTGAACTTGTGAGTAATATGAAGGAGGCAAAGTTATGATAAATTATTAGAATAACAGTTTCACCCAGTGGGATATATACTTGCGTCTCTGGTCCTCCATTAAATATAAATAAGCTTTCTTTGATCAAAACGCATTGGACACATCATATATCCAATCCAATCTGCGAGATGTTATAATCTTTGATCCAAAAAGGACACGTTACAGGCATGGGTTCAAATCTCTTTCTTTATGAAATTTAATGAAGATTCAAGGTGTCTAAAGAATTTGTAAATGCCTTGATCTTTAACTCAAATGATGAATACATACCACGAAGTGACCTAATAACGTTGAGTTTACGTAGAGGTTACTCCTCAGTGTCCTAATAACGTTGTGTTGCTAAGTCATTGCAATGCTTACTATCTTTAACCTTTCAATTGCCCTGAGCTTTTAGTGAAATTTCAGTCCTCTTAAATGCAATTCCCCATTTTGCGTGGATCCTACAAGTGAAGGATGTTTGCAAGTTGTAACCCTGTCCGAGCTGAGCAGGCGCAATATAATTCCAAAGCGCAGCTTTTTCCAGAAAATATTCTTGCAGTAAGAAGAGAACCGTGCCAGTTCAAGCTAAGACAGATTGCCAGTAACAAATCAGTAGATCACCGAAACATTAATTGCACTTTCTTCTCGAATATATTAGGTATTCAACATCAATGAGGATTGGAATCCAGGAGCCAACCCTACTACACTGCATGCACTGAGAAGAAAATAGGAACCACAGGAGGAAAGCATAATGACAGGGATTAATAAGAGAAATGCTACAGATGATTCAAGTTTGCAACCAGCTTAACAAGGGAAATTTATTCCCCCCAAACATAAAGCTTAAATGAGGAAAGGATAAAACCCTGTTCGTAAAAAGAATCACAAGGATGAAGCTTTCTCCTCCAGGGATTCTCTAACTGCCTTAAGGAGTACTGGCATCAACTTCTGATTGGTAACAATGATGCCTGTGTCCAGATCAAGCAACTTTCCCTTAGAAAAGTCCAAAGGGTTCCCTGCAGCATCCATGACCACACCCCCAGCTTCTGCAAGAGATTAATTGTAAAAAGATATGTCAAAAGGCAGTGAATGGAATAAAGGGTGGAGTGGGGAGGGGCTGTATCATTAACCTTCAATGGCCGAAATAGACCAGTAAGAGGGAAACCCCATTTTGAATATACAATTTTTATGTTATAGAAGTGGCAAGAAAAAGTTTTCATATAAAAACAAAATACTCCAGGAAATTATTTCCCTGCCCCAAAGGGAGACCCTTGAATAAGACCAGACTGGAAATCAAATATGTAGGATGGAGTCCTGTGGAGTCGTGTTTTGGATAAAAATATAGACTTTAAGTAACTCTAAACTAAGGAACATATTGCACAGAAAAGAAGACATTCTACACAAACAGGAACCCATTTTTTAAAGCGGACAATCACAAAGCTGCCCCCAGTTAACTATTATACCATCCCATCCCAACAAGGGCAGTGAATGGCTAAATAAACCAATGCCATCCTGATAACTAACCATCAATATTCCAACCTACATCACGAGTAAAGTGAAAGATAGTAGATGTTGGGAGTCAAATTGGTCCATACCAGTCACAACAATACACCCAGCAGCATGATCCCATATTTTCTCCCGATACCCTTTATGAGGTAGACGCATATATATGGCTCCATCTCCTCTGGACAGAGCACCGTATTTTGCCTGGCTATCAATCCTAACTGGTGGTGCTTTAACACCGAGTTTCTGTTTACATCTAAGCGTTACATATCATGCATGGAAATACATACATACATACATACATATATTTATATATATAGAGGGAGAGAGAGAGTACTTGGGCAATTAAACTAGATAAATCATGCATGGAGTGTGCTGCTTCATATGACTCAAAGAATGATGCTTCTTCAGGATTTTCAACGCCACTAACTTGCACCTGAATCCCATATAAATGTATAAGTTGCAAATACTTACTCTGATTAATAGCAATGAAATTATAATAAATCATTACAACCTTCACCGTTGAAGAACCATCAAGAGGCTGCATGTAAGATCCTCCACCAACTTCGGCAAAGAAAAGACAACCAACTTCATTATTTGGAGAACGCTGATCATTGATGGGAGTTAGTGGAAGATTAGGACAAGCCAGCACACCCAAAACAACTTTTCCTCTGTCTAGCAAAGCTAACGCTATTGCATATTGACCTCCTCTTAGAAACCTACAATGTCAATTATCAGAAGCATTCACTACTTCATGAAAGATGGTCCATAAGCACATAACATTAGAAAAAAATACCATTTTACCAACTGGAAAATAGTTGAGATCATTAACTACAGAAATCTAAAAATAATGGATCTAACAAAGATGAAGGAAGGGTTAGCCTGAGGAACAATTGATTAATTCTGAAGCACAAAATTCAAAGGTCTGGTCATGCAAAACCAAGAGAGAATTATGGCTTGTCTTGCATCTGGTATTTTAACGTACTCGCTTCTTCTCTCTGTCCTCTCAACCCTTCTTTATGACTAAAGCAAAATCACTCACATCAGATATTAAGTTTCAGAGCTCACCCTTTAGTACCATCTATAGGATCCAAAACCCAGTGTCGACCTTGGGAACCACCTTCAGATTTGCCACTGTCAATGGCCTTGAGAACATCTTCTGTGGATAAAGTAACACCGTATGATCCATCACTAACTAGAGAATCGTTCACAAGTTTTGTAATGCGCTCTACTAATTCCTGGGCACCATCCTTGCGAAGATCTTTAGAATCCTAAAGAGAACCCAAAACATTATTTCGAAGGAAAAGAAAAAGGAATTCTACAATTTAAAGGAAAAAAGAGGACAGTAATGCATGTTCCTCAAGCTATTCTCCAGAAGCGCAGAGATTTACCTCCTCGCCAACTAATGAGAATTCAGCAGGAAATTCCTGCTGCAGCACAAAACTAACCAGTGCTTGTGAGCCTGATGAAAATTTTAATATTTAGAATGTCAAGGGAACATGTCAGCGGTCAGTTATGGTTTCTTCTACACCAACTCTAAAAGCTGAAAGTTGCTGAGATCAAGAATAGCATAATTGCATAAATACTTAAGCCAAAATCTTTTAGGGATTAGCAATGCAAAAAGTAAAAAGAAAATTCAGAAAATTGTAGCATGCCTGCAAGTTTTGCATATAATAAGTGTATCATCTAACAAGTGCATAATATAGGAAATTGTAAATAATAAATACAAATTATGATCACATTTCCCCCTAAAATTTGATATGCTTGGGGAAAGACATGATCTGTATGGATAAGCAGACGACCTTAGAAGGAGGTATAATAGGAGGCAACTATTGAGCAGGTAAATGGATTACAGGGCACTGTAAATTGAGATATGCTCATCAAACAAAGCACTACATATGGCACAACTATAAATATTCTTTCACTTCGGATGAACTATGGCAGTTTGATTCACCAGAAGAAAAACATTTCATCCAGTAGAAAATTTTTCTTAATACAGCTAGGAAAACGTCATATGACTCTGGAAATTCCCTGGTTTAACAAATTATGAAAAGAAGGTAACAGGTAAACTCTAAGTAGCATGCTAACAAGTAGAAAGAAGCATGTAAATCAAACGGGATAAAAAACAAAAGAATGGAAACCCATTTAAAATCCAAGATGCACATTTAAAAGGAAAAAGAAATCTTGTATTAGCAAGTGAAAAACTATAGAGGAAAGCACAAGAAAGTTTCAAAAGCAAACCATAGTCAGCCACTGTTACAGGACTTCTATCATTTTTGGATTGAACATCTGATTGAAGCAAACTCTTCTGCACTTTCTGAAGATTACAACAAACACCCAAAAACCCAAATTCAGTTTCTATATAAACACAGCGTACATGATCAAACCATAGCCGTGTATATTTCTTTTGATATAAAGCCTGGTATCTCAATATTAAAGTTTCAACTGACAAAAGTAAAATACAACTCAGTGACTTCACCAGGTCGATAATTCCAAAGAGTCTGCAAAGAGAACTTACGTTTTGAAGTAAAGGAAAATTACACAGACACACGGTTAATCAAGGAGGTAATTACACAAAATGAAAACAAAAGAAAGAAAGAAAGAGAAATAAAAAAACAGATTTTTCAAATAAAAATCTAAAGGCATACTAAAAACCCAAAACAGGGAAAGGGATGATTTGTAACAAAACAACAAATGCAGACAAAATGGGTTTTGCTTAAAAATGGTAACCTGACAGAGACGAGCAGCGAGAGAGGCAGCTTTCTTGGCAGCAGTCAGCTCCTTATCATAAGACATTGCCACAACCACCGAAGAAAAACAAGAACAAGAAGAAGGAGACGAGTAACTGAATGGAAGAAGAGGAGGTAGCTTCACAATAGAGGGGGATACAACTCTCAACCAATTTATGGACATAGTATTATTATAAGTAGTAATTAATTTCAATTCAATTATTAAAAAAAGTAAGATTTCTTTTGTTTTTTTTTTTTGCGGGCTTTTTCTTTGCAGAGCACGAAAAGTGGATTGAAATTCCTGGCATTTCACGTGCTCTTGAGTGATGGATTGAAGGAGACAAAGGTAGAAAATTTTTTTTGAATGGTATTATAATAATAATAATTAAAGAGAAAATTTAATTTAAAATATGTTAAAAGAATATTTAAATAATTTTAATATAATTTTATTTAAAAAATTATTGAGTATGATCATTAATAGTATTATATCGTTGTTGTTTATAATTTAAATTTTATGAGATAATTTTTTTATATTTTAAAATATTTTTTATAACTTATTTATATAAAAATTTGTTAAAAAATATTACTTATTTTTTATTAACATATACAACAAATAATAAATTGATAAATTTTTATTCATTGATTAAAACTAAGTATAAGTATTACCACATAAGATTAAATATAAAAATTAAATAATTAAATAATATTATAAAATAAAAATTATATTTTTAAAATATTAGTTAACATGTAATATTATTTTTTATTAAAAAATTTATTCGAGTCTTAAATTATTAAATTAATAAAAAAATATTTATACATAAATAATTTAAAAACTTGATTTGAGTTGAAAATTATTTAAAAATGTAATCAAAAATTAAGAAGAAAAATCTCAATATCTCAATGTAAATCTCAAAAGTAATATTTGAATTTTTGAATAAAAAGAATGTAATTTAAATTTGGACTCTTTTAATAAATTTTTAAATTATAATTTTTTATTTTTAATATTTAATATTAATATATAAATTTATTTTAATCAAAAAAAATTTGTCTCCACTCTTTATAAAATTATAAAAAAAATTAATAAATTTCTCACTATTATTAATTATGTAAAATTTTTAACAATATAGCGGTGTCATGCGAGACAACTCTGATATAGCTGGGTGCGCCCATGTTTTATGACCCACAGGAAATTGATTGGTCGATGACGCTTGGCTTTTGGTTGCTCCCTCAAGTCAACACCAAATTCTTTGTTTAATAACATTTAATCATTTTTTCACCCATGGACGGTGGTGAAGTGTCGTTTCAGCGTAGAACATTACCAAGATAGAAACACAAATTCTAACAGATGGGTGGAGCCATAAATAAAGTTGAAGTAAATCTGATTAGAAATTTAGAATGCGATCGCCATGTTTGGTATGAGCTTCGAAATGCTCCAATAGACGAGACTAGGAATTCTAAAAACAACGGAATCTCTCCCTCCATCATGAACAAGGTTAAAAGGAATTGAAAATCAGCAGAACCCAAATTGGTCTTATAGGGAAAGTGCCTATGATGATCATGTCAAGGATAGATTGATGAGTGGCACATCCAGCAAAATGAGGCGTCCTTTGCTTTTGGAGAAGCCGGGGTAGGCTTGGTTAGTGGCTGCTTCGGAGATGGTGGTGGCATGGAGGGTCCATGTAGTCTCCCTTGCTGTGATTTTTGAGTTTATAAATTAAATTTTTTTTATTTAATAGATTTTTTTAAAATTCAAAATGCAAATTTGCCATAAATGATTTTAAAGTTTTATTTTATTTTTTATTTAAAAATTTTTAAAAATAAAAAATTATTTATTTAAACATTTTAAAAAAATTTGATCATTTCCGTAACATTAGGTGAGGATTAATTTGATTATAGCAATAGTGTTTTTTTTACAATTTAGGACTCCAACTTAAAAAATCTAGAGCTTAAATCTTATATTATTTATTGTGCAGTCAAAATTATATTTATTTTTAAAAAAATTCATGTACATCAAAATAAAGTGTTAATTGTATGATCAAAATTGTACCACAAAAAGCTAACTTTAGGTCTTAATGATGGCTAGGCTGTAAGGCCCTAAAAACCTAAGCCCAAGCTCTAAGTTTCTTTTTTTATTATTATTATTGATTTTAGGTTTTTAAAACTTAGTATTAGTTCAAAAAAATTTAATGCAATAAATAAAGACAAAAAATAACATAACAATTAAATAATTATATAAATAAATAAATAAATTACTATGTAACTTATTATTGAATAAATTAGTAATTTATTGAATTTTAATATATTCACAGTTATTTAAGGGAATAAATTAAATTAATATATTCATAACTAAGTATATAAATACTATTGTAATATATTAAAAATACAATTTGTTACTTATAAGTGCGTGAAATATATTACTAAGTAATTATATTAATTTTATATTAATATGTAAATAATTAGTAATTATTTCACTAAGTTTTTATTTTAGTTACAATTTTAAATACCAATTTTTATTTTATTTAATACTTCAATATAATTGTAATATATCAAAAAATATTTTTTGTTACTTACACATATGTGTAAATATTATTATTATTATTATTTAATTGAATTAATTTGAACATGGTAAAATTATTAGAGAATCGAGTTTGATTATGGTTAATGCTAACTAATTGTACAAGTTCTTATATGTATTTGTAAAAAGTTGTACAAACCATTTATTGATTTTAATTTTAACTTGAGAAGTATACTTATATAATTTAAAATTGTTATTGGATGATTTGGTTTTCTTTTCTTCATATATATATATATATATAATGAATTTGAAGAACTCAAAATATTTAAAATGGAAGATGATTTATTATTATTATGTATATTTATTTTGTATCTCAAAGTTGGCAGGTTTTCACTGATTTGTTGGGTTACTTAGTGAGGGACACATTGTCATGTACAAAATCACAGACGTTCTTAAAATAGAGGGCTCTCCATGGCTTCTACACCATTGAAGATAGCGAGCTACCAATTGGGACGGGCAACCACCAAAACGAACCTAATTTTACCTCCTCTTCCCCAACCTTCTTTCTTCTTTGCAATTAACCAACAAGAACAACAAAAACATTTGGTCACGAATGTTGTAGTACAAAATAAGTAATACTTTTTTAAAGAAAAAAAGTGCGGGTTTACAGAGTGGAAGAGGCGGTGGTGATTGATGATCGAGGAGGCGGTGAGCGCGGCAGTGGCGGCGGTGTTTGAAACGAAAGGCAAAAATGGACGCGGTAGATACAGTGGCGAACAAGTCAGAGGATACAATAGTTTGCTATGCACCAACCATGATAACTACGAATGGTGTATGGCAAGGCGACAACCCTTTGGATTATTCGCTTCCTCTCTTCATCTTGCAGTTGACGCTGGTCGTTGTCTCCACTCGCACCCTTGTCTTCATCCTCAAACCCCTTCGCCAACCACGAGTGATTTCTGAGATTCTTGTAAGTTAAATGATGTTTAAGCGAGGAGCTGTTTTCCCACATAAAAATTATGTGAAACATCCCCATATATATATAAAACTCATTAATTTATATGTTGGCAAATCAAGTTCATCATGCAACGTAGTGAAGTAAAATGTTTCAAGAGGGTGACAAATAATGAAATGTGGTGCATTTTTCTTCCCACGTACTCTTTATGAATTGCTATAACTTAATTGCAAAGAGTAGTAATGGGTGGTTTCAACGTTTAATAGGGAGGAATATTATTAGGTCCATCTGTGCTAGGACGGAGCCAAGGATTTGCCAACACATTATTTCCCTTGAGGAGTGTGATGGTGCTTGAAACGATGGCAAATGTTGGTCTTCTTTACTTCCTCTTCCTAGTTGGTGTAGAGATGGACCTTTCAGTGATTCGTCGGACGGGCAAAAAGGCTCTGGCCATTGCTGTTTCCGGTATGGTCTTGCCCTTCTTAATTGGCGCTTGTTTCACATTCATTCTCCGCGATCAGGATTCAGAAGCCCTGGGTCAAGGCACGTTCATCCTCTTCCTTGGTGTTGCTCTCTCGGTCACAGCATTTCCAGTGCTTGCTCGAATCCTTGCAGATCTGAAACTCATTAATTCAGAACTTGGCAGAATGGCCATGTCTTCTGCTCTTATCAATGACATGTGCGCTTGGGTTCTCTTGGCTATAGCCATTGCCTTGGCAGAGAATGACTCTTCCTCCTTAGCTTCATTCTGGGTGATTCTTTCCAGTGTAGCTTTTGTCGTTTTCTGCATTTTTGTTGTCAGGCCAGCAATTACATGGATAATTCGCAGAACCCCTGAAGGAGAATCCTTCAGCGAGTTTTATATATGTCTCATTCTGACTGGGGTTATGATCTCGGGATTCATTACAGATGCCATTGGGACACATTCTGTATTTGGAGCTTTTGTTTTTGGTCTGATTATTCCCAATGGACCCCTTGGAGTTACTCTTATAGAAAAGCTGGAGGACTTTGTATCAGGGCTTCTACTCCCTCTCTTCTTTGCTATTAGCGGTCTCAAGACTGACATAGCTGCTATCAAAGGAGGTCGAACCTGGGGAGTCTTAGCCTTCGTTATCTTCCTTTCCTGTGCTGGCAAGATAGCAGGAACTCTTCTTGTCACAACCTTCTACCAGATGCCCCTTAGTGAAGGATTTACACTTGGCTTACTCATGAACACCAAAGGCCTCATTGAAATGATTGTTCTCAACGTTGGCAAAGATCAGAAGGTACTTTCCCTTCCCATTAACTCCCACTGCAACCACTACTCCCCACTCTCCCTGTGATTGGTTATTGAGAAGGAAAAAACATAAAATGAAACACACTGATTCGCAGGTCCTAGATGACGAGTCGTTTGCGATCATGGTAGTTGTAGCGGTGGTTATGACTGGGATCATCTCACCCATTGTGGCAACCATTTACAGGCCATCAAGGAGGTTTGTACCGTACAAACGTCGAACGATTCAAAAATCAAAACCAGATGGAGAGCTACGAATGCTAGTGTGCATCCACACCCCTCGTAATGTCCCAACAATGATCAACCTGCTTGAAGCCTCTCATCCCACCAAAAAATCTCCAATATGCATTTATGTACTCCATCTTGTTGAACTCACTGGCCGTGCATCTGCCATGCTCATTGTCCACAATACCCGCAAATCTGGTCGCCCGGCCTTAAACAGAACTCAAGCTCAATCCGACCACATAATCAATGCCTTTGAAAATTTCGAGCAACATGCAGGCTGTGTCTCCGTTCAGCCCCTCACAGCCATTTCCCCTTACTCCTCCATGCATGAAGATATTTGTAGCTTGGCTGAGGACAAACGTGTTGCCCTCGTAATCATCCCTTTCCATAAGCAACAAACAGTTGACGGAGGGATGGAAGCTACAAACCCAGCATTTCGAATGGTTAACCAGAATTTACTTGCAAATGCACCTTGCTCCGTGGGAATTCTAGTCGACAGAGGCCTAAGTGGGTCATCGCGCTTGGCAGCAAACGAAATGTCTCACCGTATAGCTGTGCTATTTTTGGGGGGACCAGATGACAGGGAAGCACTTGCATATGCATGGAGAATGAGTGAACATCCAGGGACTAGACTTACTGTGCTACGATTTGTTCCAGGTGAGGATGCAGTTGAGTCTACAATGCAGCCTACTAGTGATCAAAATGACCCAAGGATATTAACAGTGGAAACAGACAACAGTAAGGAAAAGCAGCTCGATGACGAATGTATAAATGATTTCAGGATCAAGATTGCAAATGATGAGTCCGTTACATACACTGAGAAAGTGGTCAACAATGGAGAGGAAACGGTTGCAGCAATAAGGACATTAGACAGCAGCCACGACTTGTTCATCGTTGGGAGAGGACAAGGAATGATGTCGCCACTCACAACTGGACTTACTGACTGGAGTGAGTGTCCAGAGCTTGGCGCAATTGGAGATATTTTAGCTTCTTCAGATTTTGCATCAACAGTCTCTGTGCTGGTGATCCAACAGTATGTCGGTGTATTGCCTCTTGAATCAATCGGAACACCAGACAGCCCACTTCAGGCGGATGACGACCCTATGAACCGGCCAGCTCCACCAAGGGGACCGGCTGTTTTTGACTAGTAAAAATAAACAACGGTGGTGGTGCCACTGAAGAACACTGATCTGACTATAAGAAAACGAACTCAAACCACAACACATGCTATTACCGCCCTTAATTTTTTTTTCACTTTCTTTCCACCACTATCTAGAATTCTGGTTACAGGTTTCATTCATTTTGTCCATGTACATTAGAAATAGAAATACGTGGCTGACAATTCAAATACACTCTTTTAGTTAAATGTTCCAAATTGTTTGTAAATCATGAGTTTTCCGAGTAAATTATGTATTTTAGTTTTCATAGTGACATCAGTTCATGATCATAATAATAATAATAATAATAATGCCCTCTTTTCTCCAACCAGGTGATCATATTCTCATCATTGATAGTAAAATGGACAAGGAATATTCAGATAGAAAAAGCTCAGAAATTGCATTGAGTATCATGAATATATCTGTAATGTTCCAAAGTGTTTGTAAATCATGAGTTTTCCGAGTAAATTAGGTATTTGAGTCTTCATAGTGACATCAGTTCACCATCATCGTTGTCATCATCATCATCATCATAATAATAATAATAATAATGCCCTTTTTTCTCCAACCAGGTGATCATATTCTCATCATTGGTAGTAAAATGGACAAGGAATAGTCAGAAAGAAAAAGCTCAGAAATTGCATTGAGAAACATGAATATATCTGTTAAATCAAGGTTAAAGCAACTTGCCTTCTCTCAGCCATTGAAGCACCAAATTTTTTATTATGTTTGACCAAGGGTCCATGAATTCTCAAGAAAAGAAAAAAATCAGAAAAAGAGCATGGAACAAGAGAGAAAAAAGAAAAGTATAACTAAGACAGAAGCAGCTATTATTAGATCCATCCACAGCATTCTACCAGTAGAATCGAAAAATGCATTTGCATTCTTTTCATTCTCACCACCTGATACTTATAATGATCAATAACCCTAAATACATGAGCAACTATCATTCTAAGGCAGTGATCATGGTTGACTGCTTTTGGAACTGTTGAAAGAAATTCTGCACAACTCCACTTTGCAATCATTAGAGGTTTTGCACACAGCAGATCAAGCAAACCAAACTGCAAGTCCTCTTAATGTTGCACTATTATGGTTAATCATGTTTAGTGAATGAGATGCAAGATGCATGACATATTTCCCAGCTTACAGAAGATACCTGAGCAAAAGCAAGCAATTAGCATACAAGATTTATAACCCGAATCTAAATAGAAAAAAATGCTGGCAAAGAGGAGGGGAAGAGATGTAATCAAAGATCTAGAGAGTAAAAAGCATCCCTATCCAAAGTGCAAAAATTGAGCAGTTTATTGATTTTCTTGTCCCAAATCTAATCAATACCATTCAAATTTTGAGCAATATCATTGGGGCAAAGATTAATAACAGAATGACTAGAATTCTATAAATCATAGCAAGGTAATCTGCCACCAAAGAATTGATCTTTCAATTAAAATAGATAAACCAATAAGATATATTGTTAAAGCAAAATAATAATAAGCACCATCAAATCCTTAAACAGTTCTCCTTTAAAACTATAGCACCAATGCAAGCGGCACGCATGGAAAAGCAAGAATGCATAACCATTCACATTGTCTTGTTCGTTAGGCTGGGGGAAGGAACTTTGCATTGAGTCATGATTTACAAGAAAACAGCTTCAAGGATTTATTTAACAGCGTATCCCTTTTTGAAAGGTTTCTTTTGATACTCTTCTTACCATTATGATACCTAGCTTTCATTAGCACATGTACAATGTGAGAGATTAATGTTCAAACCTACGTTACAAAATCCATAGAACCATAGCCTGCTTTCCTCCCAAGAAAGTTCAATCATGATGTCACTGTAATTATACGAAGTAATATACAAAATGCCATGCCATATGAATTGTAGTATTGTACTATGATACAGCACCCTGCAACACCAGGCTTTTCAATTCTGCTACAAGGGACTTACGCACCTTAACATACCTAAACTTGCTTTATTTGCTTCATTTTGTACTTTCACCATGGTTAGTTCAGATGTGAGCCACACATGTACAGACACACAGAAGCATGCAAATTTATATCCGAGCTCCAAGTAATTAGTAACTGCACAAAATGTGACTTTATCAAGTATTGGTGATTAAGTTTCTTAACAATTTTCACTAACAAAAGTGCTTCACAAAATTTCAAATTATGATCAAAAAGAGAAGTATAACTAGCCTCTCAAAACAAGTTTTAATGTAGATTAAAATTAGACTAAACTGTATAAAGATTTACTTCCTTAAGTATACAGGATGTATGCACCTTTCTAAGAAATATCTTAGAAAACTAAATAGCTCTGAGTAATTGGATTATAATAATTTAATAGACTGTTTTACATGCACCTTTCTAAGAAATATCTTAGAAAACTAAATAGCTGTGAGTAATTGGATTACTATAATTTTTTCTTTTAAAAGATGAGTTTTTATTAATGATAAACTGGAATGCCGTGAAGAGTCTTCAACGTTGAGATTTGAAGTAAAGAACCATTGAGAAATCCATTCACTAGAAAGCCAAACTGCTAAAAAGATTATATAGTTCAAATGACTTTGCAATCTAAAAAAGTCCTGAAGCCCAATAAAAGATTTTAGACTGTTGACTGTAGTTCAAAAACTGCAGCGGGAAGACCATGACAAACATACACTACGTAATGCAAAATGTTTAGAAACATAATTTGCTTCAGGGATGCCAAGAAGGGTGAAAGACCAAAATGATCAGAATTATCAATTCGTATATTATGGTATTAGCAAATTCTATAGTCTCGATTATTCCATCACTTGGCACAGCTTGGCTACAAAAATAATATAATCACAGAGTTGAAAACATCTTCAAATCATTTTCATCACAAAAGTATGCCCATAATGTCCATCATATGATTTATACCAAAATTCAAAATGTTAAAAAAGTTTGTGATCTTTTTAACAAAGCTAAAGCTACCATTAATCATATTCTATGACTTTGTAATGATAATACTAAGCTTATAAATTACTTAGAAAGATTTCCACATTTTCTTCATGTAATTAGCTGAACAAATGGAATAAATTTTATATGTTCTCACGTACATACCTTAAAATTGACCAGCCTATAACATCATTAGCTTAATTAGAATGTTCACAATAGCTTTCATACTCTGTAGAGTCCACAGCAAATACAAGGTCAGGAGTTCAGTATTTCTGCAGTTTAAATGACACTACAAATTTGTTGAAAGACGTCACTTCCATGCACCAAAATTAATGGATTGAAGTGATATATGACCAAGATATAAGTCCTTTAAATGCTTCTTACACAATCCGATTCGCCGTTTATTCAAGCTTGGATGAATACAACTTGAGAACCCTGTCTTCCAGCCTGGAAATTTCTGTCTTTCCATAGCATGCAGAGTATAAACACTCGGTGCTGCCATTGAGCACCCCATAACAAAGCAATTGCAAGCCCTTGACTGGCTCACCATTCTTGCCAGAGATAGCAGACACAAACCACTATAAGAAATTCCATACATCAAGGCCTCATCACTATCAAAAGAGTGAGAATCTGATGTCTCATATGTCGGCTCTTGCTCCACCTCTTCTGTCGAGGGGATTCTGCATAGTTCTGAATCAAATTGTTTCTCTATTTCACTTTCATGAATCCTATATTTTGCTGCTAGAGTACGAATGCACGATTTCCTTAGTATAGTAGAAATTATAAGCTTGATCTCATTGAAGTTGTCACACTCACGGTACCATCTAAGCCATCGGCAAACAATTCCTGAAAACCAGTCAATAATTTGGAAGTTATCTTGTAAGACAAGCAGTGAAACCACACGAGGATATCCTTCAGAGGAAGTCAATCCATATCGTAAGAGACGCTTCTTTATGGCATTGACTGGAGCAACAATCTCGGTGATAGCGACAGAGCCAGTGTTTGCGCTTGAATTTGGTAAAAGAGCAAGGGTTGCAACTGTTTCAGAATAAACATATTCATTTGCACGCTTCAAAAATTCATAATAAGATTCCTTCAGTTCTTGAGGAAGGGCTGGTTCTACAACATACTTAGACAAGATAGATTCCTCATTTTCTGCTGCTTTGGCTTTAATGTCTTGCATCCATATTTTAGTTAAGACCTTGTACCAATGATCAGTTTCCATCCCAGCTTTACGGAAACAAGAAATTTTGCTCAAAGTAGAGCCACTATCAGCTAAATGCTCAATTTCTGACTCCTTAACCTTCTTTAAACCATGAGCCAACCATTTCCTCCCAATTCCAACAGTCCCAGCATTCCAAGCATGTTGTTTCTGTGAAGCAAACAACTTCACTTTTTCCTTTAACTTGTGCACAGCCCTTGTAGCAGGACCTTCTTGCACACTTCTTCTAACCAAAGCTCCCAAAAAACGAATCCCATTAGACTCATTACATGGTAGAATTTCTGTTTGCTCATCATCAACATCCAATTCCAAAGAATTCTTAAAGAAATCTACAACCTCAGACTTGAAACTAAGAGCGACATCTTTGGAACCAGAAATTGCAAAAAATATCTCATCCATGAACCGGCAACAATGTACTCTTGGGCTAGAATCATCATTATCTGTGTACTTAGCATCATTTTCTTTTAACTGTCTCCTAAACCAGTTGCGCAACTTGGAATATGACATATCTTCATCCTTATCAAAGCCTGGATGAAGAGCTTCATATGTCATGGACAATCTGTAAAATTCTTGATCGAAGAGGTGAAGATATATGTTCATTAATATTGGGGATAACACTCCCTCTTGTGGAAGACCATGGCCTTTTGGGAAACCTCCAAACTCAAAATTAAGTGCCTGTCCATCAAACATGCTCTGGATAGTACCAAGTAACTGGTTGTCTTCTACCTTGTCCTCCAATTTTGAAATGAGCTTAGCAAGGATGCTAGAATCAACCTTTTTGTTTAAAACTAATGTAAACCACCAACTTGGAGAAGCAATCTCTTTGCTGATGTATCTCAATGCAGTGGAGTGATCCCTCCCACTTCGACAGCCATGTGAAATTTTAGAAAAATGGGGCTTGTAAACAACTTCTAGAACTATTCTGATAGCTTCTTGAACAATTCTCATCTTCAGATTTGGAAGGACAAGGACTTCTTTGCTTGCACCTCTTGTTGAGACAGAGAAGGTGTTTGCTTTGACATCAAAACTCCCCTCAAGGAGCTCCTCAGCCAGGGACTTAAAACAAACAGAATCATCCTTCACTGATATGTCAACATTTGAGTTGAGCCTAATGCAATTATAGGCATCTTGAAGTGTAGCCGGATTGGCAATCACTTTGGCCATTAGGTTGTGAAACTTCCCATTTAAATATTGCTCCTTTACTCTCTTCTTTATGCGAAGTTCAAGAGACCTCTTGAGCTCCATTCTGCTCTTGGCTTTTCTCTCATCTTGATTAGACGATTCCTCAACAAGACATGCCAAGTCCTTTGCCAACATCATCTTCTCATGGACCTTTTTTAAGTCACCATTGGTTGAAAAACTAGAACAACACATCCAAGCATGAAGTTTCTCGACAGGTTTTCCTGATACAATGTATAACTTTCTGAAGTCAATCTCACAAATATATACCCAAACTTCCTTTTAGAAAATAAACTGAATTTACATCATAGGAAAGATGGATGGGCTTATTGAAGATCATCCATTCCATAAAATCCCACGAATTCAAAGCTACATGGGAAGAAAAATCAAACATTCATCTGCAATGCTAGACTAAACTCATTACACTATATCAAACTCTAAACAAAATAAAGTGCAAAGCAGTAAAAGGATACCCTTATGAATGAGTGGTGTGAAGTTCATTGTTTGAAGAAGGGAAAATTTCAGTAACTTCCCTCTGCAAAAACTAAACAAGCCCCTAAACCGCATTATTCTGACAAAGCTTCAAAGGCGAACAAGTACCCATCAGTTTAAAAACACTAAACTGATACACAGAATAGAACAGAATGCTCTTCCATTCCAGACAAAGTTGGTTGAAGGAAAAACATTTCAACAGACAGGTGGCGTGCAAGAGCTTTCTTGCATTTTGGTAGCCCAAGTGGTGGGCTGAGCAGGCTTCTTTGTATCTGATCTGGTCCAATCCCGCTTTAACTGTTACTAGCTATAATGATAGGCCCTTAAAAGACATTGTTGGAGATGGACTGACTGTGGCCAGTCTTAGTAGAAGCTCATAGTTTATACCAGTATCCTAATAGTGACCTTCAACCTCTTCCCAACTACTGTCAGCAATTTGATGTCAATATCCACACCTGCACATAAACAAAAGAAATTCATATCAACCCAATCAAAAATCCATTCAAGAATAGAGAGACAAAGAAAGCACGAGAATAGTGGATAATCAAGTTTAATCTAAAAGCAAAGTTATGCAGAGTTTAGGAACATATAGATCCAAAATTATGAAGGATAATTGTCTAGCACCTCTCCTTTCATTGTCACAAAAGGAGCTCTTAGACTTTGAAACCTACAATCCAAACATATTTAACAGAGCAGTGTAAATCAATGCCTCCTAAATAAAAATTACTACAACTATGAAACTAACTAAACCTTTTCCCCTTCGTCACACCAACATTGCAACACAAAAATGTTGTACTTCAATAAACTATACACACGTACCGTTAAACCGTCCCTGTTTCTTACTCTCTGTTACCTAAAATTTGTCAGTTTTTTTTTTTTTAATTTTCTTATTGCGTTGAAAATCCTCCAATCTAAGATTGACGAGAATTTGACCTTGCTTTGGCTTTTGATGCTGGTTTATCCTGATCTTTTCGAGCCTTTGATCCAAACGCTGCATTTTCTGTTGAATGAAGGGAAAAGAAAGTTTCCCGTTATGGCTCATTTTAGGAGGTGGGCATTGGGCTGTGTCTGGCTTTTGATGTTGAGACTAAACATGAACTAGAGTTATCGCTTATGGCTAGGAATTGAATGAGCTAAGCCAAATGTTAATAGCTTCTACTTTTGTGGCCGTTGGTTGTCGAATTGGCCAAAAATTGAGGAGAAAGTTCATGGAATTAGTGGTCTTTTTTATCATTTCATTTTAGAGTTCAAATGTTTCACCTACAGTACTAGAGATCATTGTCCACGCTCCAACAGCTATAACGGGAAAACTGGGCTGGGGGCCATAAAATACGACCAAGATAAAGCACTTCCGCCGTGAAATCTAATGCCCACCATTTTTACACAAATGCGATACATTAATTTTTTTTTTTTTACAGCAAAAGTTACAAGACTCGTTTTGATAAATCCGGAGTAACCCAGAATGAGGAGTTACTACAATAAAGAAAGAGAAGAGTCTCCCAGATTCCACACTCACACAAATCCACAAAACAATATAGGGTGATTCTCAATCAAATATCGGACATACTCCCATTCGCGTTGCAGTGTCGCCATTGAAGCCCATTTCAACTTCCACTGCTGTATTGCTGGCCCCGAATTATGTGAAAAGCACTGCTTGTCCTCATCGCTTCTTTAGCGGTGAGCCTTTGGCTACTGCTTTCATACTTTGCGAATCTCTAAAGCAAACAAAGTGCACCAGCGTTTTCCCGTTTGGATAGACAGCAAATACGCTTGTTCCTATTTTCTTGTTGCAGAGAGAGCACAAACTATCACTAGAGATCTTCAACACAGCTTTTCTTTGGTTGTAGAGTTCATCTTTCACCTGTTTCACATATGATTTCAGCAAATGCTTGGATGAACGAAAACCAAAAAAAGTATTCTTTGAGGAACCAGCGATGTTCATGAAAATATATATTGAATATGCTAACAGGAAAATCTCGTGTGATAAGTCATTTTATGTGCTAAACTTTTTTTGGTTAAGTAAAACAATTTACATACCTGTAGGTTCTCACTCTGCCTCAAGCTCTTGATAACAGAGAAGTTCCTGTATGCTTCACTGGATTTTTTCAAAAGAGGTCCCAGAAATGGAAGCAAGTTCTGCAGGTAAAAGACAAATACCTTCAGGAAAGAGCTTACAATTGACAATGTTATGCCCAAAAGGAAACCTAACAACTTAGATATTAATGATTATATAAGCTCAGATGCAAATGGTTCAGGACCTTTGTAAGCAATTCAAGATTTTAGGAAATACCTGTAGTTTAGTCTCCCTCGGTAAGAGTTTGAGTGCCTGAGCTCCATTGATTCTATCCCACCTTCGGCTCAAAAGATCAAATACCTGATCAAGCATAATAGTAGAACTTCCTTCCTCACTAGATTCTTCAGCATCACCGTCGCTCCTACCACTATCGGTGTTACTGGGACTAATACGCATATCCTCTGCACCTTCTATTGCGGCAATTTTCTTACGTCCTCCTTTAGCTTTAATTGAAGCCGCTGAACCAAACTTTGGGATGCTTGCATTTGGGGATGATACCAAATTTGTAATTCTCTTTTCAAAGTTCTTGGTTGTTCTTTGAGGATTCAGATAGATTTGTAAAAGAGTGAGGTATATATTACTAGAAGATTTAACCAATGGTTGATGAACCACAGACTCGTAAACCCGATCACAATAGGCCAGGGCCAGTTCAGGTACATGAAGCTATAAAGGTCAAGAGGAATTAAATTACTAGGAGCATATTTGTAAAAAGAACAAGAAATTTAAGAAGAAAAATGGGGGGAAGGGAGAGAAAAGGAAAAAGAACAGACTAAACAATCCTAATATAGTATTTGTTTTTGACAAAAATGTAAAAAAAAAAAAAAGGAATTTTGAATGAACTAATATCTATGCAACTTTTTTAACAAACATAAGCATGTTACTTTCAGCTTTATCTATTAAGTAAAGGTTCAACATCTTTTAGCTTTTTTGATTAATTATCTTTCTTTAGAGGAAAAAACTGGATGATTAGGTCAAAAACTACCTTATGAACATATAGTGATAATGCAAGCTCATGTTGGTTCATTTTTCCTAACAAAATAGCACGCTCTTCGAATAAAGCATCTGGAGGAAGACGTCTCAACAAAGCCTCTGGATTGTATCCTGAGATGCTTTCCAATGCAGACAATAATTTCTTCCTAGTTGGAGAATAAGCCTTCTCATCCCATATCTGTTGAGCACTTAGTTCTGAATACCATTCAAGTACTTCTGCGAGATAGATTTGTACCTACAATAGTCATTGCTTGTAATATAAGCTGCATTATCACCAACACAAGTGGCATCTACAAGAACTCCACTAGCTTCAATGACGACTGACAGTTATTTCGATAACAAAAAATACGAGTCTTTACCATTTCATTTTGCAGGTTCCCTGAGATCCCATTTTCATTCATCGCAAGCATAAGTTCCAAGTACCTGGTTTGCATGTTTGGAGCATGTTGCTTCAGATAAGAGTTGACCAAGTCTGCTGGAATATTTCCAGACAAAAAAAGCTCAATGGTTTGTGTTGGACAGCTTTCAAGAACAAGCATTGAGAACTCAAGGACAAGCATGGGATCGGTGCCACAAAGAGGCTGCAAACAAAACCAGACAAACTATTCAGCATATAGAAGTTCAAGCACAGCATCTTCTAGAGCCCATGGAATAAACATTGCATTAAATTAAAAGCAATATCTATACAGCATGCTAAGGGAATATGGGGCCTTAAGGTCAAGCTATAAAAAAATTAACATTATCTTCTCATATTATTCAGGGGGAAAACTTCACATAGCCTCCTCCATAAAATATAACATTATCTTCCACATTCCATATGACACAGATTACCCAGAAAGCCCAATGGTTAAAATACTTAAGTGCAATAAAACCAAAAAGGTTTCCCACTAACTGATAACCTGACCTTCAGATATTCAATAATTGCCTCAGGACTGAACTTTTGGATGAGCTCAGCTTGCAATTGGTTTGATTTTGACTCTTCTACTAATCGATTTAGAAGTATCAGAGCTTCACGGTGCATTGAGTTACTTCTATAAAGTTCTAACAAAGCAGCATAATGATTCCCTTTTTGAAGAATCTCCTCACATATTTTTACATCACAGTAATTAAGACCTTTCAGCAATTCCAAAGCTGCTGAAGATTGTCCAGTAAGAAGCAGAGCTTGGAGGAGGGCTGTATCTAGTATTGCTGCCATCTCCCTAGCAGCTGAGTTAACCGGAATGGTACCACGCCCCTAAGGAACCAAACATAATGTTAGATCATTGAAAAAGAAAGCTTATATAAATTTTGAAAAATATGAAACGAACTTGAATATTAACTGACGTAATTGCAGAATTTGCAATCAATATATTGGGATTGAATGTACGAAGATTTTAGCTGGTTTATGTCCAACTATGCACTTCTGCATAATTTTCAATCAACTATGTGCAAGCTAACATAGAATCACAAAATATGCTTCGCTCTGACAAACATTGTTGACAGTTACAAAAATTGAAATTAGCCTCACCTTGTTTGACTTCTTAAACCTAGTCGAACTAAAATTATCTCCAACAGCATCTAAAACTACCTCTTCTGTTCCCTCAGCAGCAGCCTTCTCTACAATACTGTATCTCTTCTTCTGTAGGAACTTAATGAGAGCCATGAGAGTATTGTGGCTCATTTTCTTGAACTCAAGTGCTGCATTCTCGTCAGATTCTGATAGTTGTGGAAGCAAGGTTTCCAGATCATCTGACAGACCAGATGATCCTCTTGAAAGTTGTGAAGCATCCAGAGAAAGGTCCATTAACTTCTCGGGCTCTGGAATTGCAGTTGTTTTGGGAAGAACAATGGACGGATACAAAGAAAGCACATAGGTAATATCTACTTGAGATGCCAAAAAGTGCTCCATTGCCTCCTCATAGCACGCATTGTCAAAAAGATAATGAGCATATCTGCAACAAGGTGAAACAACTATTTAACCAGGATAAATCATTTGAGAAACACACAACAAGCCTGAATAACCTGTAGAAAGTACGATCATATACCAGGGAAAGAAGGTTTTCAAGTATTTTAAGTCCAGATGTTCTATATGCGGTGTTTTTCATAATATCCGGTAAGGAGTATGACCAAATGCAAAGTTTTCTAAAAGGTCTACACTGATGCTGTGTCATATTAAACATTAAATCAGCACTCTGACTAATTCATTGATTCTTATTAAACATGATATAAGCCAATTAACTTGATATAGTTGCACAAAGTAATAGCTGTAAATGGGGAAAACTTTACCTTATATGAATTGACCCCTCCTTCGCAGCTCTAAGGCTTGCATCTTCTGGAGGAAGCAGCTTGCACAAGGCCAATGCTTCCTCAAAATTTCCAGATGCAGTTAATTGGACAATCTGCAATGCAAGTAGGAACCTTTTAATGCAATAATCAACCATTTCCTCAGAGTTAGCATAAGCATGTCATAGTCAAAAGCATGAAAAAGTTGCAAGAGAAAAGGAAAATATGATGCTAAAGTATAAATAACAGGCAAAAAAGAAGGATCAAGATTCATATGAAAGCTTAAAGAAGGTTGTGCATCTGGATCCAAAGCTACAAATGTATAATAGGCAGCATTAAACTTCTTAAGCATACTAGGAGTACCTGTGCACCAAGAGGAACAGGGAAGAGCCCATAAACAGAATTGTTTAATGCTACAACTACAGCATTGTTACTTTTTATAAGATGACGAGCATTTTGGAGGACAATCGTCTGTATCAATGGATATGGAACTCGAAGAGAGCGAATCTGTAAAGAATATATAAGTGAAAATGCATAAATAAATTTATGATAGGCTAAAGCAAATCTTCTTTGGCATTGAATCACACTACCTCAACACGTCTTGCAAACAGAGCTATTGCATATGGCTTCTCGATGACAACAACAATAGGAGCTTCCGACCAGCAAATCCTATCAGCTTGAAGAAGCTTTCCATTTTGATCCACAAAGACGCCAATATTTTCCTAAGACGGCAGGAACAGCACTCCTTATTACTCTTAAACAAAAGAACTGAAATGCCATAAATAAATTATTACAGCAAGTCAGTACCTTCCCAAGTATAAGTTCCCCAGAGGGAAGAGCAACAACCAAAGGTGGTGCTATCTTCCCGGAAGAAAACACCTCCGACAATGCACCATTCGTGGCATTTAATATCATGTACTCCTTTCTAATACCTAGACATATGTTCTCACCACACCATGACATTGACTTCACTGTATCTGGTACACCAAAATCTTTCACCTCCACAAACCCTCGCCCTCCTAGACAACATTTTAAATATTAAGGCCCCGATTGATTGGTGCTTTTGCATTTTGCTATTTGTCGTCGATTTTCTTTTTCTGTTTTTTTATTCCTATTCATTTTTTGCAAAAAATAAAAGCGAAAAGCAAAAAACAAATGCATCAACCAAATAGAGCCTAAATCAATTCCACTGAACAGTCAGCAGAGGAGAACACTTAATTCTGCAATATTTATCCAATTAACAAAACTCAAATAAAAAAAATGATCATATCATAACACTTAATCAGCAGAGTTGTTGCATTTGCTATTTGCTTTTTTATTAATAAAAAGTTGCTACAAATCGAAATCATAATTAAAAAAATATAAACAACTGATTCAAATGCCACAGTTATTTTATTTAATTATTCTATATAATAGTAAATCATGTATTTATTCTCCCAAATAAAAAATAGTATTTAAAATTTTCAAAAATCTAAGTATGTGATTTTTATTCAAAGTTAAAACACAAGTTTTGCTTTTGGCTTCCTTGAATTTTTTATTTTTTTTGAAACATTAGAGTTTTACTGGTAAAAGGAAAGGGATAAACTGAAGGAGAAATTCAAAGAAATTACCATCGTGCCTGAAAATACAGACTCTCTTTTGCCTAGCAAAGCAGAGGAAGCCTCGACGGTCGTCCCAAGAATAGACATTAGCGCCTTTAGCTTTGGTGATCACAGCAATGGTTTCCAAGTTCGGGAGCCGATGAAAAGCGATCGACTCAGAGAGAGATAAGAGTAGCTCTCTCGATTGCAACACTTGCATTGAAAGGAGAGCTTTCTTTGAAAACCCTGCAACGGTTTTCTCCAGAGCGTAGGGCTCCTTTCGCAGCGCGTGCTGATCGGACGGCGGAGACCGGTCGGCACCAGAGGAATCTGGACCGTAGATTCGAAGGGAGCCATCGGAGCAGCCGAGGAGGAGCTTCGAGCCGTAGGATTCGATGGCGTCGATTTTAGTAGGACAATCATTGAGGAGCTCGAAGGAATCATAGGCGTTGTGCACCATTTTCCCTGTTTCGTTTCGGGTGTCTTCTCAAATCATTGCAGCGTCGCTTTGTAGTCCATAACAAAACTTTTGCCTTTCGCAAATTAGATTGTTGAAACGGCGTCGTTTCTTGAGAGAGTAAATATTTTAACACATACGTGTAATCTTCTGGTAACTCTCACAGAATGATCATTCGTTCCCTAAAATCCCATGAACCTCTGCAAACACTAAACAGGCCCCTAAACCGCATTATTCTAACCCATCAGTTAACAAAGGCACTAAACTGATACACAAAAAATATAAACAGAACGCTCTTCCATTCCAGTTGCAGACGAAGCTTCCACAAATAGATGGCGGGCCAGAGTTCGTTTTTCCATTTTGGTAGCCCAAGTAGTGGCCTGAGCGGGCTTCTTTGTATGTGGTCTTGTTCGATCTCATGCAACCATAATGGACCCTTAAAAACCACATTGTTGGCGACGGACTTGGGCCCCCGAGTGAGTAACGGCAGTGACTAAAGAATGTTGGAAGTTTAGAAAAACGTTAGTGATCAAATGCATAATTTTTACAAACTTGAGTATCATTTTTGTAATTTTCCTTTTTTTTCTTTTGTTAAGTTCTTTTTTGAGGAAGCTAAAAGTTACCTATCGTATCTAGACTCACATCCAAGCTTATTTTCCATTTTCAAGTTACTTCTTGCCTTGATCATAATTAATGTGCCTCTCTTTTCATCCATACTGATTGATTCCATAAGCATATCATAATGTATTAAAGTTAATTAATTATCACTTTTGTTTGTCTACTCATATCGTGTGAACAAGAGGACTCTGCTAATAAGTTCCCCACAAGTTTGCTAATCCTAAAACAGAAAAAAAAATAAGAGAGCATAAGATTATCAACTATAATCTAAACATACTAACAAACCTAAAAAAGCGACTCAAATATACATATATATATATATATATATATAATCTTTAACAACAACAATAAATACTAGAAAAACAGAATGAACAAAAAATATAAACAACAATCCATGAGATAAAGTTGTAGCAATCATTAAATGTTCAATCTGATTCTAATATATAGTCGTTACACAGAATTTGCTATATTGAAATATCAAAGATAGTAGCTTAAAACTTTCATATATTCTTTAATTTTTTAAGCAAATTAACACCAATGTTATTTGAAGATGATAAGAAAAAATACATGAAAGTATAGAGACTTCATGTATTTCCATGATATACGCAACTCATGATTTTAAATTTTGTTGAAGCCATCAATGGTCAAGCCAAGCCTTATATTGCAGGTATCTATTGCAAAATCAAAAAACAAAGCACCAAAGTATAAATACCTTACTTTCCTATCCTTAATACGTCTCTTTCTTTCCTGTCATCTCATTGGCTCCACTATTTTGAAGAATAAAAATAACTTTTGGAATATTGGTTTCTCAGGAAAGTAATTAAGGATTTTTTTTCGGGATGATTTTCATGAGTTCCTTCCCATCCCGAAGCTCCAAATATATGTTAAGATGTCAGATAATTTTTTCATAAATTATACAATCATTATAATAAATATTAATTTCTTAAGATTTAAATTTTTTATAATTTTACATTTCGAATATTTAATTTATTAATTGGTACATGATCTTTTTATTTAAATAATAAATTTGAATCTTCCTTCTTCCAGTTATTAAAAAAAAAACTTTCATGATCTTTGTCACTTCGTATAGGATTTTGATACTATTTCACCTTTATTTAAGCAACTCCAAAAACATGGTAGTGTTATGTGCATCTACCATGTGAAAGAATAAAAATTTTTGTTATGCAATTGAGAGAGGGAGAGGCGGGAAAAGAGTAAGTCTCATTGTGCCCCATTCCCTTTTTCCTTTTAATTAGTAATCTTCTCACATGTGTTTTGGCTCAAATAAAAGTTGGCCTTAACTTTTGTTCTACGTTGATTCACGGGCTTAACTCTCCTCCTTTGTTAGATGAAAATTATGTATTAAGTGTTATGTAAAGTCACGGGTGGCTCAATACTTTTAAATCCTTAAAGTGCTTAAATATTTAAATGAGAATTTTTTATTAAAATTTTAAAAAATATATCATTAGTTGAAGATTATTAAAATTATATTAGGTTCATTGAAAATAGAAAAAATAATTGAGAATTGTTAATATTATGAGAATTAAAAAGCGATAAAAAATAGATATCTATTATACACATAATTAAGAAAGTGATAAAATTTGTAATTTTATTAATTATTTTGATTTTTATATAAATGAGAAAGTGAGATAAATAGTTAAAAATTAATAAAAAGTAAAAATAAATAAATATGTTATTAATTATTTTAATTTTTATATATTTAATATAATTAATTATATTATAAAAAATCATGAAGTCTATAAAATTATAAGGTCTAAAGTAAGGGCTTTGGTAGTTTAACGTTAAAGCCAGTCCTATGTAAAGCAATTGTAATTAGGTTAAAAATATTGTAATAACGAGATTATGTAATTTTAAGAATTTCAGTTGAAATCTAAGACCAATAAACAAAACGCTTATATAATTTTTTCCACAATTACCCTCTTTATACGATGGATTAACAACATGAATTTCATATTTTCACTTAATTAACGAGTCAATAAATAATAAATGAATAATTTTGCACTTTGATTTATCTCTTTAATAATGACAGGAGCTTTTCGTCAGCAAAGATTTCCTCCCGACACATGCATTACAGTAGCATTATATTATTATTACTACTATTATTATTACATATTTATTTTCTTAAGCATCATGCCCGACACGTGTTTTTATGATTTCAGTTGAAAACCCACCAACAACTGGACCCTTTTCCACCGAAACTTTTGCACCCGTTTCATCATTGTCAAAAGGGCCTTTTACAAGGTGGGATTGGAAACTCACTCACTCCAAATTGATTAAAGCGCTACTGTTGAAATTCTGCAATGTGAAATTGCTTTACAAACAAAAACCAGATCCTCAATAAAGGAAAAAGATTGGGAACCTCATTATGACTTCCAAATTATACTACTCCAATATTACTATATTAAAGGATAACTTCTAAGAAATAAATAGGGTTTTATTTTATTTTATTAAGTTTTAGACAAGAAAGTAAAGTGTTCTTTTTTTTGGATTGTCCATGTTTTTGTTTTGTTGTTGATGGTTTAAGAAAAGGTATAATACTTTTAAAAAATGTATAAACTATTCACAAAATTTTACTTAATTTTTTATTATATTTAATTAAGTTTATATATCTTTATTTTAAATCAAATAAAAGTTTATAATTAAAAGTTAACTAATTATCATTAATTAAAATGTTACTTATCGTATTATGTTATATGATATTGACGTATCACATTGACATGTTATAATAGACGATAATGTAATATATTGAAGTGACATGATAATATGGTTATATAATATTTTTCATTGTTTATGTTAATACCATATTAGTATCACGTGGATATAAAATAATAAATGATATTTTGACTAACAATAGTTAATTAATTGTTAATAACAATGATTTATTTAGTTCAAAATAAAATTTTGATTTAATGTAAAAAAATAATAAAAATTTATTTAACTTTTTTTAATAATTCAGCACTTTTTAAAGTATTATCTCTTAAAGAAAGTTATTAAACATTCATCTTAAAATCAATTAATAATAAATAAAGAATTACCTTAAATATATAATTAAATCAAACTCAAAACTTAACCATGAACACCACTTAACAAAATATTTATAAAAATTTAAAATTCAAAATTTCATTTTTCCAAAATCAAAGCATGCATGAGGTTGAATGGTCATTTAACCTAGCCAACAATATCTTCTCAAAAATCAAAGTCTTTAGCATGTGATCAGCAGTACATGAAAGTAGACACTTCGTAGAGAATAATTAAACTCAAACAAAACAAATAGACCCCATTTGATAACTACTGCTTACTTTCTTTTCTTCTTTTGAGAGGAGGAATGTTATAAAAGTTTTTCTAGCTTTTATTTTGAAATTTATTCTTATGCAATTTGGCCGGATCCAATGGTATATCCTGCATGAAATTATAATATTTATGAACAGTGATAGAGTAAGGCAATGACTGAGGAGGTGGTTGTCATCTTTCAATTATTAATTTTTTTATTATTATATATATAATGTGATTATATTTATAATTATTTTTTAATCACTTTTTATAGAAACTTTTAAACCTCTCTCGTTGTTTATGGAAATTTTTGTTACATTGTATAAAATATATGCACAAAAGTTTTCCGATTACGTGTACCCCTAAACTACTTTAAATTAAGAAAAAGAATTTGCATTCATTTTTGTGTTTGTTTGAAGAAGTTGTGATTGACCAGCATGTCCTTGTACTATAAGCTGTATGTCATCATATATCTAAACTAGTGGAAATTGAACAGTTCAAATCGCAGACACGATAGTGTTCAAAGTCCAAAAAACAGATATATAAATTAATTTCTTCATATTAATCCTGCTTCTAGAGGTTTTAATTGGGGCCTTTTTGTTTTGTCCTACTCTCAATTGTCTTTGTCTCATTGTCTCAATTGCATCATGGAGCTTCTAATTCCCCTTTTGCTTGGCCATCTTTACCTATTTCATGAGGAACATTTAAGTTTCGTTTTTCTTGCCTACTCATTTATAAATATATATAATCATTTGATGACTTATAACAAGAAAAAGGAAGAGACCATGTTGTCTTTTCTATCACATTTTTGCATTTGGGGATTTGCATAATCTAATTATAAATTATGGGTTAGATTTGATTATTAAGTAGTTAGGTCTACAATGTGACATAAGTATGTAACCCAATGTCAATGCTTCAAAAATAATGAATCTTTATTTTGAATAAGCCCTTAGAGTAAGATTTTCCGATCTAGAATGGTCTAAGTCCAGTGTTTCAAGTCTTAATACTTTAATTAACCTCACTTTATGTAGATACTATAAGATTTTTAAATTAACTACATTAATATCACAAAAATCTAAACCATTAAGCAGAAGATAGTTTAATTAATTAAATAGTTTCACTTTTTTCTTAACACCCAAAAAAATTACTTTTTTTTTATGTTCCATATATATATTGCTTTTAACATTTTTTTTTACTTTTTCTGTATCAAAAACTATAATTCATCAATATCATATAAAAAAAGTTAAAACTAATATAAAAAAATACTTAAATCAAAATATTTTTCTTAATCTCTGTACAAATTTCAAAGAAGGGCATCCAATTTAATATAAAGAGAACATAAATCTATTAAAACAGTTCATGATAATAAACTATTATGAATAAGTTGGAAGTACATAATTATATCATGAATAATTTTATATTTATATGAAATTAACATTTTTATATATAATGTATGGAATTTTATAAATTCGTATTATGAACAATATTTAAAAAAAAACAATAGGATAAAATAAATTCTTATTATGAGTAATCCAATAGTAGGGACAAAATAACATTATCCTCAAAAAAAAAAGTGGGTGATTCCAAAGACTCCCAATCAAAGTTGGAATTTAATTACAAGCCAATTGGCCTTAGCGATAGGGCATAAGAATCACCCAATCCTATTGACCGTACGATTTTATGTGGACCCCACTGGCTGCCATGGATTGACTACATTCGGATAAGTAAGTTTGGTCAAAAGTCTGAGTATTCGCAATGACTATAGACCAAACAGCCGTCCACAGCCACATCCACATCCACATCCACGCCCACGCGCATTCTATTCCTATTTTTGTTCATCAGTAGAATTTTATTCTTCACTCATAGTTTCATCCCAACATTTTGTCTATATTTGAGATTAACAACAAAAGAATTATTTTCATGAGTTTTACAATATATATATATGCTTTTGTATCATTATGTTAGCATTATTATATTGTTTATATAAATTTGTTATCCTTTGCTTATTATATTTATGTATTTACTATTGAAAACTTTACAGAATCAAATTGAAAAGCATTATAAAAGTATAAATTTAATAGTTCCAAAAAATCCATTAATGTTATTTTAAAATAAGTTCATTATGAATAATACAATAAATTTTTAGTTTTATAAAAATAGATGATAAATTTTTAAAATTTTTTATTTTATATATATTAATGATCCCTCTCAAATTTTTAGAATTTTTTATCTATTATATATTTTTTAAAGATTTTTTCCAAATTTAGGGAATTATTTATTTACTATATATTTTTAATGTTTTCCTCAAAATAATTTTTTATTTTAAAATTAATATAAATAAAAAATAATAAAATAACCTCATAAATCTTATTTAAGTTTACCTTAATTTAAATTTCTTCACAATTCTTTCTTCCTCTTTCTTTTTCTCTTTTATCCCTTTATTTTTACTTTAATTCTTTCTCTATAACTCACCGTTAAAACATATTTCATTTATCAAAAGAAATTTATGAGCTTTTGAGCTTGGACAAGAAATAACAGAAACCTCTAACCATCATTTTGTGAAATTATGAGGAGATAAAATTTTCTTTTATCTTTCTCTTTCTATTTATATTATTTAACTATTTATATATTTAATTATTACATAAAATTTCGTATATTATATTTAATTATTTATATTTTATATATTATAGTTTTATATTTAGTATTTT
>NW_018397255.1:6381648-6387427 GCF_002168275.2 Theobroma umbraticum | reverse complement strand
AAAAATAAAATAAGAATATTAGAGGTTGGTTACACATTGATTAGGATTTGGGCTTAGGTTTTTTTATGTTAGTGGTCTCATGTGCTGCCTTTCATTTTGTTGTTGGGCGTTTTTGTTCTCTTTGAGTAGCCATCAAGTTTTTCGAGTGGTTTTTTCGTGTAATTGTATAAGTTTTAGAGTGATTTAAGGGTTTTTGGTCAATCAAAGATTCAATAAAAACACTTTTCTATAAACAAATTCAAAGTTTGATTAAACTACAAGTAAGTTCCAAATAATTCTCTTACGCTTGAGTCATCAAGCCTTAATATTTCAAATCATGAAATAGAGTAATACAAATTAAAATATCTTAACCTCAATCTTAAAGAAATGTATACTTTTCAAGTAAAATCCGATATTTATAAAAATATTATAAGTCTGCGTTTTCTTATTTCTTTTGATTTACATATTATGTAAAATTATTATTTATTGTAAATCTTTTGATTATTTTTTAAATTCAACGTATTTGTTTTAAAAAATTTTAATCCTTAGATCTTTTTCATCTTTAATCTCTTCAACAAAAATTGACTAGCTCTGTCTCTTATTGCTATATTGCAATATGCAAGTTTAACTTATACATGTAATTTCATTTTTTAAAAGAAAATTAATTTAACCTACTTTTTATGTACCAGCTAATCGAAGGCGGAGGGAGGGGCTACTAGGGGCCTCGTCGCCTTAAATATTAAAATTTTCATTTTCGCTTCTTTAAATTTAAAATCTTAACTTCATCTTTATAACTAATCATTTATATACAAACATATATATTATCATTCCCAAAGGTAGAGGAAGGGAGGCTAGTAGGGGCTCTCGCCTTTCTAAAAATTTTAAATTTTTATATTTCTTTTTAATTTATTTAAATTATATATATATTAAAATTTTATAATTTATCTCTACAAATATTAAACTTTTTGTTTTCACCTCGAATATGAAATTTCGATTCCGCCACTGATCATACCTTGAGGGACTTCATATATTGTTGATAAGGATTATCGTCACTGTTTAACCTTAGATAAACCTAATGTGCTTACAGTACCTATTGTGGAAAATCTCCCATTCCCCTTTCTAGGCTTCCATTTACTTGAAAATCTTTTCAAAAATTGTGGGATGACTAAGTTCACAGAGCCAACTCTAGAAGTTACCTTGTCTCAACTTTCAATGCTTTAAAAGAGTATAATGCACTGTAAATCCTTAACCTTCTACTACAATTTCATTTCAGTCTACATCTTTTAACTGAGCACTTTAACTTTGTTCAAATGTTTAAGGATACATTTATCCTTTCGTTAAAAGATTAAAATTAGTTGGAGTCATGATACTATTTTCATGATCATACAAAAGCAATCAAATTCTACAGTCATTCAACAAGTTATGGCTCTGTTCATGCACAGAGGAATGAACTGGCTTGGTTTTGTTTTATTTTATTTTTTTGTCCTGTTGGTTCCACCCAGTTGATAATTCCCTTACTCTCTCTCTCTCTCCTTTAAATCTCAAATGGGGTAGCCCCATTTTAATTTTCAACTCATGTTGGTGCATTCAAACTTCAAAGACAGTATACAATAAATATTTTTTTTCTTTCATGGTGGGTCAGTTTGACTGCATTGATAGATATGGGGAAAAGAGGAGGGAAAGTTGGGGGGGACCATCTCCCCCAATTATTCTATATTACTTGTTTCAATCCCATGTACTCTTTCTTTCACTAGGATAAGGCCTGTTTTGGCCCTCCCTTACTGTTTTTATCTTATTGTTCTCTTCTCATCCCTCCAACTAAGCTTTGCACTTTTGCTCTTTCTCCATCTCCTTCTCTCTCTCTGCCTCTCTTTATCACTGTGAACTGCAGACTTATTCCAGGACTCTCTCTTCCTCTTCCATCTGCAGCTATTGCCTGTTAGGACTGGAAGTCCTTAAGCTTTCCAGTCATCTTTTCGTCATTTTATTATTACTTAGTTTTTCTTTTTTCTCTGTCTTTATAATTGTATATTCACTATATGTGCTTTCCATGCTAGTGAATATTGATAGCTCAGTTTCACTTTTCGAAGTCTCGTGTCATTTCTGCACTTTTGGCTCTAGAATCTGATTTCAGAAAAGCTACCTTTCACAGTATCTTTGTAGTAGGAGTTTTTTTTTTTCATGAAAACAAAATTCCAAGTGCCTTCTGGTATTTGTCTTTTAATACCCTCCATCTTGCATTGTGCAAGGAAATAAATTCTCTCACCATTACTGTAAATTCTTTATTCCATAACATCGTCAGCATCCACTTCTGAAAATTCTCAATTGAACAAACACTATTAATTCATTTTTCATTTTTCCTTTGAACATTCTTGTTGAAGCTTTTTGGTTTTTGTTTTTCGATGAAAGAAGCTCAAATGAGCATTCCATACTTGTTTACATGCCCAATCAGCCTGGACTTGTTCACAGATCCCGTTACTCTATGTACAGGCCAAACTTATGATAGATCAAGCATAGAAAAGTGGTTAGCTGCAGGTAATCTCACATGTCCTGTTACAATGCAAAAGCTCCATGATCCATCTCTTGTTCCAAATCACAATCTTCGTCATTTGATTGAACAATGGCGTCAAATGGGACACCAATTTGACCCTGATTGCTTGACAACAATAGATCCTTTAGTCTCCCTGAAGCGCAATCTCGAATCTCCCGAAGCTACCTTACAAGACAAACTTCAAACACTCGAGAACATCCGACTTCTAACGGAAGAAACACCATCTAGCAATTCCTTTTTGCTCCGAATAGGTTTCTTGCCTTTACTTTTGCAACTACTTTTCGAAAAAGTAGACCCTGAATTCTCCCAAGAGTATGTGAGGTTTGTGGAGCTAGGGCTCTCTTGTGTTCTTAGATTGCTGCCCTTTGGAGAATTAGTGTGTTTGAATATGCTTAAAGAAGAGTCCATGTTGGAATCTTTTGTGGTTTTGTTTGAGCATGGCACTGGCATGATCAAGCAAAGCTTGTGTCATCTTGTAGGGGAAATATCATCATCTTCAGAAACGAGGGAGCTTTGTGCAATGATTGGAAAACACCAAAGGTTCTTGCATAGGATTGTTTCTCTTATTCAGCAGAATTCTGAGACATCTGATGCTGGAATCAAAGCGATTTCAGCATTGTGTTGCTTGGAATCCAACAGAGAAAACTTGGTTGGACAAGGCCTTATCAATGGTCTGACAGCATATATTCTGAACTCAGAAAGAAAGGAAAGAAGCTTGGCAGCAACAGCCATGGCAAGACTGGAACAACTTCTGCGAATAGAGAGAGCAAAAGAGGCACTGATAAACAATCCGCCCGGTGTTAAAGCAGTGGTTAACATGGTCTTCAGGGTATCGGATCATGAAGGGAGTGAAAGTGCTGTTAACTCATTAATGATGGTGTGTCATGAATCATTGCAAGCGAGGGAAAAAGCAATAGCAGCTGGAGTATTGACGCAGTTGCTGTTGCTTCTGCAGAGCCAGTGTAGTGGTAGGACCAAAACGAAGGCAATGACATTGCTGAAGCTGCTAAGATCCAAGTGGGCCGAGGAGAAATAGCATGTGTTTTGAGGACAAATAATATCTGTGTGTGGGGTCTTAACTCTTATATGCTGTGTGGTGTACGGGGTTCCCTCTTCCCCCTCTCGAGTTAGGTTTTTGTACAGAAATGTCAATTTATGTAAGCTCCTCAATCATTGAAAACCCATCCATTTAATTAACCTTCATCCACCTTGTGTAGTGCATTAGCTGCAAATTAAACTGTGAAAGGATCTAGGGACTCAATTCCTGGAACAAGAGATACATGTTTCAGTTGGCAAATACCAAAATACTCCTAGGATTATTATCTTTTATCTCAGTAGTTGATCGTTTTCAAAAGATTAAGGTGGAGTTAGGCTATATTGATGCCTTCTGAAGTGGCATTGTCAGCTTACCCAACCTGATGTAATGTCTAAAGATATATGAAAGTGGAAGGCAGTCAAAGTAGCCCGAAGCAGGTAAGATCTCAGCAAATGGATGCAAACTCAATTCCCACAATTATTTTCTTCTCCATTATCTATACATACTTAATATGATCTCTGGGTATTTTTATAGAAAGAAGTCACTGTACTCCCTTTCATAATCAACCTCCAATTTTTTTTTTTGCATAAATTTTATAAAATATTGAATGAGAAAATTAGGTGGTATCGTTTAATAATCAAATTAGATTATTTTATTAAGAATCCAATTATTTGATGATAGGTCGGCTAAATTTGATTTTCATTTCGGCATAATATATTAAATTTTTTTAATTATTTAAAAATATTCAAATAAATTTTTATTTTTTTATTTCGTTTAATTAAAATATTATATTTTTATCTTAAATTAAATAAATTTATATAATTAATAATTAATTATTTATTTTTAATTAAAATGACATTTATCATTTTATAGGCATATGAACTTACCATAATGGAAAATGAAATTACCATGTAGCCTTTTCATCATATCAACATTTGAAAGCACCAAATGGAATGAAAAAGCTTATTTAGTTTATAACAAAAATAAAAAATTTTAATTAAATATAATAAAAAATCAAAACTTAATTAATTTTTTCTGAATTCAAAAACCCAATTACTCTTTTTAAGTAGAAATTTATACATCTATCAATAAGCTAAATACTTAAATATAATAAAATAATTCAAGTTGATTAGTTTAGTTTTCATTATGAAATCTGATTAATCAGACCGGTATTATACCAAAAAACACCATCATATATAAAAAACTTGGCAGCTTAAACATCTGCTACTATTCTTAAAATATTTCTTAATTAGGGAGATGGAAAAGATTTTGTTTTTAATCCAATTATTATGGCAAAAATTGATGCTAAAAATTGTTAGCCTTCATCTGGGTTCACGATTCAAAGTTTGAATACCCTTTTCCCCATTTTTCAACTTTCTTCTAGGTTGAAATAAAAAATTCTACCATCCTATCCTACCAAGCAAGGCCTTGGTCCAAACGACAAGACACTGTTTACCTTAGACCCACCAAGAATCCTGATAGAAGGAAGTTTCCACTTGGCTATCATGGCCACCAATTTTTGTGAATAAATCCAGAGAGGCAACAGCAACTCCCATCCAATTGATGCAAGTTGATGGGACTCTTAAGCTTGGTAGATTCATTCTTTTTCTTTATAAGCTTTCATTGAAACAGATATACCAGGCTGATTTGTCTGCACATTGTTTTTTATTTGAGTACAGTTTGGAAGCACGTCTCTGGCACTCCAAAGGCAACCAGGTTAGAAAAGAAGAAGTGTGTAACTTTGGAAAGAAAAGGACCCACGAAAGGACCTTAAGAGTCAAAAATCAATTTTGGGGCTGGTGGGGATAGGGGTTGTTTAGCTTTAATAAATAAAAGTGCAAATGTAATCAAACACTTCACCATTGACAATGAACATGGTCCACCTTTTCGGCTATTGAATGAACCAAACAAGAGATTGAAGCACTTCCCCTTTCGCCCAAAAACGAGCTGACAGATTAACAAAGTTGCACCCCACCCTGCCTGTGCTAAATGACCGAATAAACCTACTTTTTGGACAAGGGTCAAAAGTTGGGTGCCTGAAATTTCAAGCATTGATAACAGCACCACTGCTTATTATGCTGAAGAACCAAGGATACCCTACTTATTGAGCACCACCTGGAAGATGTCTCCCACAAGAAAAGTTAAGGAGAGAAATTTGTTTAAGAATAAAAGTACATGGGGGTGGGGCAATGCAATTTCATGATAATCATATT
>NW_018397255.1:6335434-6381638 GCF_002168275.2 Theobroma umbraticum | reverse complement strand
CAATTAACCTGATTCCCTGATTCTCTCTACTTAAAAAAGCCATAAAGATTCTTGCTATTGGAAGGATTCAAGGATTTCTAATCAAACTTTTGTAACACCATTGTGATGGAACAGAGTCCATACAAAGCCAAGCAATGGACTGGCATCAACCAAATGATGCATCAACAGTCTGATCACCGAAACCTTCACTAGTAAATTTGGTTCCTATCTTCTATTATTCGAGTGGGAAACAAGAAAGGCGGTTCAGGAGCATATCAATTATGGATAATTCAAAGGGACAAAGAATCAAAAATAAAAATAAAAATAAAGGGCGCAATGAAATTATATTATATTTAGCTTGATCATGACGAGAAAGAATGCAATTCTTATAATTTCATTGCTCAGTCATGACAAAGCCTTGCAGTTTAAAAAAGGAAAGCTGGTAGAACCAAAGACAATTAGAAGCTACAAGGAAGAAAAAAATTAAAGAATCTCAACATCTCCAGTCTGCACCTTTTAACATGGTAATAAAATTACATGTTTCGTCCCTTGCCCTCAACAGATGAAAGCATTAGCCAAAAGAACCAGTGGAAAGAGCATGTATCAGCTGAATGCGTTTATTCTCATGTATGATTTTCACCAAAACCATAAAGTAATGAAATATTACAATACTGATTTATCTTAGTATAAAACTTCAAACCAGAAAAAGGTTATTCTTGATAACAATTTATCAAATATATTTGAGATTGATAACTAGGCATGTACTGATATATAACAAGAACCCCTACGAAAGTGTGATGAAGTGTTGCAAAGAACTAACCAAACTTGGAGGCCAATGCTTTGTTTCTACAACGTATGAGATATCTGTAAAGTGAGGATCAAGTAGAGTTGCAATCGCAAACTGATTTTCTGCTAGCAGTGGTGCATGTTTGTCCACATATAAGGCTGCTGCAAGAGCAGCATGTACTTCTGTAGGAAAAACAAACATATTAAATGAGAAAAGTTCCTAATTGTCAATAGCCTGTGAACTCCAACACTTTGAAAGTACCTGGATATCCCTTTAAAGATATTGAAACATCCTCCATCTCTGCAATAGCTTCCTCTCTGTCCCCAACCTCATATAAGGCCAATGCCCTACCAACTCTTGCATAGTCTGAGAATGCAAAATCTTTATAATTTTCAACCACCTGAAAGCAGATTTAGAAGTGAAGGGAGTGGTGAAAATTTATTCACATACTCTGCATCACAACTTCACAAGCACAAGCATGTTGTCTAACTGCATACACATCTTAAGTGCAAAAAATAATAAGTATTCAGATATGCATGTAGCATGATTGGTTTCTTCATATCCTCTGCAGCAGATTTTTGTATAGCGGAATCAAAAGGATTAAATACCATGTCCAACGAAATGAAGTATGCAAGGAAAGAGACGCCTTATGAAAACAGAATTAAAATATCTACTTTCTTTGTTATGACATTTAAATGAAATTAACCACATCAGGATTACCTTTAATGGGAAGCACCATGCTCAGGCATCTTTTTGATTGGTGGAATGAATTAGTTTCCATTCTAGAATATAAATATCCCAGTCAATAAATTGCCTCCATAAACAAATTATCAGGCTAAGAGGTGGGAATAGTATGAAAATCTTTTAGTTTGTTGTTTCAATCTCAATTATTCTCTTTCTTTTCTCTTTTGTTTAGAAAGGTTGAAAGAAGAACAAGAGGGAGAAATGATGCTTGAATCACCCATAATAGGAGGCAAATGATTAAAATGAGTAAATTCTATTGGAATCACAGTAAATCCTGCAAAGGAAACCGTTTGAAAACACTCTTTCCTCTGATGAACATTTACATTCTCCATATCACTTTCTCTTAACTATATGCAAATTCTTAGTTCCATGCAAATATTGTCGGATGGTCATGGCATACAAATTCTGGAACTAAATTGAAGCATAGAAGATGCTAAGGAGTATCTTGGCAAATGAAGAAGCTTAATACCAATATTCATGTTTATCACTAAAGTTGAATGATCTGAATTGTAAATACATAAACATGACGAAATAGATGAGAGCATATCGCACGTAAATTTAATCTCAAACACACAAAATAAATCAAGGGTCATGATTGTGATTGGAAAGGACATCATCATTTCCAATTCTTTGAATTGAGACCAAAAAACTTCAAGAAAACAATTAGAAATAAAGAAGAAAAATGGTTGCAACTGTACAAAAACCATGTTGAGTCAAAATCTGTCACTATGATATTGCAATTTAAAAAGCCTTAATGAAAAGGATAGTTGGGTGGCCAATTATACCAAATGCAGCTTAAGCTAGTAAACTATCCAATTATGTTTAAGTTCTAACAACATGACTATATAATGGATTTCATTTATATATTACGCAAATTAGGAAGAATTTTGTGATTATAGAAAATTGAAGCATGCACACTATCACAATCCAGATATTATCTAAAGTATGAGTGCAAGCCCAACAAAACGAAGCCAAATATTTTTTATACAACAATTCATTTTAAAGGGTACCGTGGTAAAGATTTGAAGAGCTTTGGGGAAGTCACCCTGAGCCTGCAACTCCTTCCCTCTCTCCAACAACTCTACAGCTTCAGATACTCTCCGGGTAATGACAGCGCTGGCGTCTCTGTCAGCCTGGCTCACCGGGTCAAAACTCGCAGCTAAAGCACCCATGAAGCTGGGCTCAAGCTTACTACTGCAACCTCCAGTGCCAGGGGTACTGCTTGGAAGGATGATAAGAGTGGAAACAGTGGAAAGAGGGAGTGAGAAGAGAAGGAAGCGCCTGGTGGTGGTTTCAGGGTTTAACAAAGGGTTTGTGAGGGTTTCAGTGTTGGGATTTGATGAGGAGAGGAGATGGAACATTGGTGATTTGCATGCACCCATTGCCTCCTCTGTTCTGTTTCCTTATCATGCCAAAGTTTTGGCAGTTGGGTTTTTGATGCTTTTTTTTTTCTTTTATTATTTTTTAAACATTCGTTTAGAGCCACAAACAAAATTTAGGCCAATATTGATTAATAAGATGTCATCCAGCTAAAATTGTATGCAAATTCCAACGTGTTCTATAATCATATACATTTATTATAAGATTAAAGGTTATCGAATAAAATCCTAACATTTTTCAATTTATCAAAATCAAATAAGAGATAAAATCTTTATATAAAATAATATTTTAAGTAATGCAAGTTACCGTATTCAATACACAATAGAAAACCAAATCTTTCTAAAATTATTATATGTCTTTAAAGAAATTCAAAAAGTATATAATAAATAAATCAAAGATATAAAATCTAAAAGGAATCAATTTTATCCACATGAAGATATAAAATCTTCGATGACAACAACTGCGGCGAGTTTAAGTTCTAACTCATCCGGATTTTTTCTGGTAGAAATTGATCCAACACGATTGCTAGAAGATCTAAATTGGGTGCAAATAATCACTGTGGAAATTTTTGTGTCAAGTGTAACCAGTCAGCTTTCACTCGGAATATAAAGCCCGACCCACTTGTCAATTCGGTCAAAGCTCCACCAACTCGACGCCACTCAAAATTCGACCCACCCGTCAATTCGGTCAAAACTCTGTCAACTCGTCACCACTCAATGTTCTTCCAATGGAAAACATATGCCCTTTCGGGAAAATCCATGTAAATGGTTTTCATGACCATTCAAATAAATATTATCAATATCAAATGGACTCAAAAACCAATCTTTGATCACTGCTAATGCTAAAATAACCCGAAAACCAACATTTAATCGCTGGTAGTGTTAAAAAAGCTTGAATAGTAGCTTGTTTAGTCACTGAGCTAAAAATCTCATGATAATCAAAACCCTGTTATCGACTATAACTTTATGTCTAGCCTTTATGTCTCAAACTCCCATTTGATTTTAGTTTAACTTTATCAGACTCACTTGCAATCAATGTTGTGCACCAATGGTGTGTGCATCACGAAGAAGAGGTAGAACGGACATGTCCTGTTACTTTCTAAAGCTTCGATTTCAGCTTTCATGGTTGCTTGACAATAAGGATGTCTGATTGACTGATGATAGCTGGTAGGTTCGGAATATTGTTTTAGAGAAGTAGTGAAGGCTGCATGAGATTGAGAAAAATGATGAAAAGAAATAACATAATGGGTAGGATGTTTGATAAACATCCAAATAGTTTACTGTTTCGAGATGATTGTGAAGGTAAAGAAGATGGATCGGAAAAAGCAGTATTCAATTCAGCTAGCAACAGAAGACCCAATACAAACTTCATCAGAAACAGGCATGGGAGAGGCAGTAAAGTTATTCTATGCTAGGTGAATTGTGTGAATATGAGAAGGAGAGAAAATATAATTGTCTTGAGTAATTACAAGCACAGCCTTTAACATATCTTCGAATGTCATCAATTAAAATTTATTTAGAGATTCATCAGTTCAGCTAATTCATCGAGTATCTGTAGTATCTACATGTAGCCATGCATCTAAACAACTACATCCTAATGCACTTGAAGAGTTCCAGGAGTCTTCATCGATATTTTTTGGTATTTCTCTATTTTTCTTCTGGCATGATGCTACAAACGACCTTTATGGGAGAACATGAGGATTATTATAACTTAATACATATCAGGCATTGGCATTCAGGTGAGTGTATTTCAGGTTTGAATGCCAATTCCGGGTTGTGGATGTCATCCTGGCTGTGATCCAGCCGGATCTCTAAGCTACTTGATCGAGAATATTCAAATCCAGCTCTCCTACAGTCATTCAACTTGTATTTATTTTATTATGAATATAACTATTGTACTTCTTTGCATGAATGTGGTCTCTTTTATAACGGTAAAACATCTTCTTTTATAATTAATGTATATAACTACAATGCTGGCAATGAATTAGCGAAATTGCTTAACTGTGGCAAATTTTTTTGTGACCAGAAGTAACAACATATGATACTTAATAGTCCATGTAATGCTGTACAAAAAATTAGAACTAAACAAATTAGAAATCCCAGGCCAAACAAATTAGAACTAAACAAGTAGATGCTTTGTAGAAATTTTGCATATACTGAAATTGATTTTGATCAGAGCAAACAAATAATTTTCATAGAACCCAAACGCTTAAAGAAATGCATGGACTTCCTCAATTATTGTTTATGCCTTTACAACTATTTCATAATCAATACAACAATTGATCTCCTAAAAAGGAATATTTTACCTTAACAATTGACCTCCGAGAAAGGCTAATTTTTTACCCTAGTGCAATCTTCTAGAATACGGTATAAAAATATGAGATTCTATATGAATCAAGCAATTCAACCTATATGGATCTTACTAATCTTTATCTTCTTTTGTTTTTTTTTTTTAAAAAAACAAAGATAAAGCAAAAGTTAGGAAGGATGTATATAAGTTTAATCTTATATGACTTAAAAATAGATAAATTATCTTAACACTACATAATAGGTATCATGACCGGCCCAAATTTTAAGATTTATAAAATTCAAAAATTAATCATTTCAATCTTGTTCATTCCTTGAGATAATTAACTTAAGTTTTGCCCTTCACAATGGAGTTGGACCATTTTCCGATTTTCTTGTAAAAAGATAAAAAAAAACATTACCCTAGATATGCGTTATACTCAATCCTAGATTTCTTTCTCTTGTGAGAAATAATAGGGATAGGATTTGCCCACATAAGTAGTCATAGTTATCCAAGTCTATTTCACTTTAAAAGTAATAGACATCCTATTAAACCCATATTTATATTTCTATATTTGCGCCTATCACTTACCTTATCAAATACTACTTCAACTGTTAAACTTTTGATTTAGAGTAGGAATGGTTAACTGATCTTTCCTTCGTTTTCCACTCCGCATGCAATGTCTCTTCCATGCAAAAGCCAGCTCCCAGAAGACGTTGAAAAATTCTTTAAATCGTTCCCGCCAGGGTATCGCTTCAAGCCTCGTGATGAAGAACTCGTCGTTCATTACTTGAAGAATAAGCTGTTCAACAAGCCATTACCACCCAACAGGATCAAGGAGGTTCAATTGTACAAGTACAATCCTGAGATCCTCGTCGGTACATACCTACCCTTTCTTCATTTCTCATCTTTACATAATTTATAATTGTTGAATAGAGTAAACTAGTTGGATGGAAATTTATTGTTCAAATGCTGTGTTCTCTCTCTCCTATATTCTGCTTATTCCTAATGGTTTTCAGCATTTCCAGGTTAATTCTTAGGGCAGCGATTACTTAAAAAGGGTTGTTTACGTGTCTAGATCTTTAACATGCTAAGCCCACTTCTCCTTCAGTTGTGATTGAACTTTGTTTTCTGGTTCCAACGCATGAGAATTATTTATCTATCATGATTCTAATAAAGAGTGTAATTAGCCTTTGGTCTAGTCATTCTTTCATACTTGATAATTATATAGTTGTAATTATTTAACTATTTAAGTTCACATTCGATGTGTACATCTGATAAAATTTTACTATCGATGTTGGTTTATTTAACTTAATTATATTTTTAATTATGATTTTAATCTCTATTAACATTTTTTTCGTAGATATTGATAATGTTGATTTTATCATATTTATTCCTGAGATTGAAGTTAGTTTTATTTTTTAAAGCTTATATACCTCGAGATAAGGTTAGATTTATCAAAGTAATGTTTGGTAATTCATAGAGCATAGTAAGTCATATGGGGAAGGAGAATGGTACTTTTTCACACCGAGAGACAAAAAATATAGGAATGGGTCTCGACCAAGGCGAGCAGCTGGCGATGGATATTGGAAAGCCACGGGAGCAGACAGATTGCTTAAGTTCCAAGGGGTTGAAGTTGGATATCGGAAGGCCTTGGTTTTCTACATAGGGAAACCACCCAAGGGACAAAAGACTGATTGGATGATGCATGAATTCCGACTCAAAGATCCTCCAAAAATATCCAATCTTAACAAAGATGATATGCGAGTAATTACTTATTTCTCTTCTTTACTACTATCATTTCATTTTACCTTATTTGATATGAACAGGATTAATGTGACCTAATTAAAGACATAAATTAAATCTAAAACAGAAAACTTTAATCAATTCAAAATATAATTAAGATCAAATGGATATGCCAAATATATAAGCACATATCAGTTTTTTTCTTCCCTTTGTGGTACAAATATTCTATTTTATTGAATTTCTTGCAGCTGGATGATTGGGTGCTATGCAAAATTTATAAAAAGATGGATAAATCTATGAGAAGTTCGAGTTCTCGGCAGGCTGCTGGTACCCAAAACCAAGAGTCGGACAGTGAGGTTCAACCTGAATCAGAGAACAAGGCTGTTGAGTTGGAGAGAGAGGTTCCAGAGTATATATTGGGTGAAACAGCAGATGGGTTTCCACAAGGATTCATGGCTTTCAGTGAATTGGGACATGATCATGAGTTGGAAGAGCATGGTGGTCCTTTCAAAGGACTTGCTACCTCTCTGGGAAGTTTCTATGATGATTCCATGTTGGAGCAAAATTCTGCAATGTTTCCGAACAGCATTTCTGATTATTATGATGAGAATTTGATGCAGCAGATGACAGTACTGGACCCATTACCATCATCCATACCTCCGTTCCGTTCATTCCGTTCAATGGACAAACTTCCAAGTGTCTCCTACAATTTCGATTTTTCCTCTCAATTTTTTGATCTATAAGCGTTAGGAATCAGGATCTAGAATTTAGGAACTATAGGCCTTAATTTCCTTTAGTTTCTTTCTTGCATGACATTATTTCAGACTTAAGTTTTAAGGTACTAGGTCAGTTCATGGCGTGTTAAGATGATTGAAATATTATTCTATTTACCATAGATTTACTTAGTTATTTTTTTTATTTTATAAGTTTACTTAGGTACCATTATTTCTAATGGTAGAATCCATTCTTACCAATTTAAAGACTCTTTAATTACATAAATTATGACAATTTTAATTTTTAACTAATTAATTGATATAGTATTATCTTATACTAACATTTGAATTTGCATGTCCTTAGGAAGAATGTCCTTGAGAAGAAAACATATTGAAGGATAGAACTTCACATTCTAATTTGGAAGCTTTGAGTTTGAATCATATTAAAAAAAAAAAAATAGATTTATGATACGTCATTCAAGATTGTGTATTAAAAAATATTATAATTTTCCAAATTTTAGTAACAAATATTGGTGTTAATATAGCTTTTAATATTAGTAATAATTTTATTATTTTAAAAATATTTTAATAGTTATGTCAATACCAGCATTCATCTTCTTAGAATATTTTTTTTTAGTATGGATTCTTTGATTAAAATCGAGCGTGAAAAAGAATTTAACAATTTATGATTAAATGCAAGAAATAGGATTTTTAAATATAAAGATTTTATTGTCCTTTTATTAAAATTTAGTTTAAAATTTAACACCGTTAATCTTAGATAACATTTGTAAAGCACAAGGTTTCATTTGAAAAAAAAATATCCTTAAGGTATACTGTCAGAAAATGTAAGAACACAAGCAGTCCATATAGAATTTACCGTATAATAAAATAGGATTATTTAACATACTCAACCAGGTCGATTGACGATCATCGAAGAGCTGTTCTACCAAAGTACAAACTGCAGGGCTGCCTGTGATCAACCAAAATAACATAATACATCACTGTAAATTGCATCACATAGTTAATTCAAAAGTTCAAAGTTAACAACGACCAGATAAGGCAGACTTCTACCCAAGATGACAGGAAAAGTAAACTGGATTCTCAAACAATGCTATATTACATGGACGGTATGTTTCATATCAAAGAGATTACATGGGCCGTAAATAATTGTGAGTCAGAACTGGGAGAACCACCTCACTCTGGTTAGAGATTCGGGAGTGTAAATTAAAGAATCATAATATCAGCAACAACTGCTTGTGGATGCATCTGGTTGAGGCGGCTTCTGTTTAAAGATGTTCTTTTTGACACCTTTGGAGCCCTCAGCTAAAAGGCTAGGAGTATCTAGAATCTGCATAAGAATGTCATCTCATTGTCAATGTAGGGTTCATGCCATCATTCCATTCCTTGAAGGATATAAAAGAGCAATCAAGAGTCCAACAACCCTAAAAATATCAGCCTAAACTATCTTGATACAGTTGCACTCTATAGCCCACATGCATGCTGCAATTTGTTTCCGGCACCAAGACGTAAATGTCAGAACAAAATAGCAGTTAATTTCAATACCTTCAAAACAAGCTCTTCAAAGCATTGTTGTACGTTAATACGCGTTTTAGCACTGCATTCAATGAAAAGGCAACCATATTCTCTAGCAAAGTTTATTCCCTCCTTCTTTGTCACAACCCTCTCACTTTCCTGAAAAGCATTTAATGATACAGATATAAGGAATAATCTCAGACAGCAGATGGAAAATAATTGTGATGTTGGTTGCAGAACAAAGGGAGGGAAAGAGAGAGAGAATAAATTAGAAAGAAAGGCAAAACAAAGAGTAAATAGAGGGGACAGAAAGAGAGAAACCAATTCCAATAGCTCAAATCTTAGAAATTCATAATATCAAAAGTTACTTGAAACTGGAATATCACAAGCACTTATAAAGTACACCATAAATGTTAAGACAAATATGAAATACCAAACGTAACCATGAATGCCATGATACTTCCCTAAATACTAAACGTTATAATTGAAACCATAAAAATATACAAACTTAATAAAAGAAATCTTAAATAAGCATGTTATTGTCCTGCATCATTAAGACTACAGTGACCATTTCATGGTTTCCTTCAGATGAACTACAAGGTGCCACCAACTCACCACTGATCTTCATCATACCCTGACTTCAACTCTTAATTTTTTTTTTTCATAACACGCCCATACTGGACACATCAAAAAATTCAAATAGGATATGGACATAAAGCTATGGTAGCTCCAAATATAAGAAAAAACTTACAATTATATCATATAACTATCTGATTGAACATACTGCTCTTATGAAGTTCAGTTTTTACAATAACACTATGTTTCCTAGAAAAGAAGGAAAATGGAGGAAAGGGAAAAAAAAATAAGAAGAGGAAGAAAATTTGCTTTTCCTTTCTTGCATTTGGTATGAAAGATGGAAAATAGAGGGAAAGAAAGAGACTAGGGGTAAAATTGTAAATAAAATGATTAACTTAAGTAGAAAGAGTCTATTCCATCCAATTTGAAAGAATTAGATTGGAGGGAAAGGAAAGGTGCAAATCCATCCATTTTCATTCCCTACTCCTATTGCCCTCGTAATGAACAAAGGAAGGGAAGGAAAGAAACACTAATTTTCTTCCACTCCCTTTCTTTCCTTCCTCTTTCCTTCTTACCAAACATGGTGCAAATGTGAGTCTATTGATGAACTACAACAATACAGACAATTCACATCCCTCACCAAGACGCAAAATGGTAAAAGAATTACTTAATTTGCTTTTCCATTGGAGTTATAGACAAGAACAACAACCATGTATCAGAAGAGACAAATTGCTGGGAAAGAATGGCTAAGGAGAGAGCGAGAACCTAAAACAAATTGCTAAACCGAGAACTCATTTGGAACCCAGACTAAACATCATAATGAAGCAAGGAAACATTAGTATTCATAGATCTCTGTAAAGTTACCTTGTCAACTTTGTTTCCAACAAGCATCTTGATGCAGTCTTGATTTGTTGAGTAGAGTTCGATTTCCTTGGCCCAGACTTCAGAAAGATTCGTAAATGTGTCCCTCCGTGTTACATCATAAACTGTTGCATTGGAGGAAACGATATTGTGATTCTCCGAACAAGTTAAGAGCAGACAATGATTACTATGCCATAAAAAATATCACTGATCTAACTGCCAAACAACATATCACTGCACACTTACTGAGCTTAGACTTGAAATCTGATGTTACTCATCTAAATTCTAAGCTGATTATGAGAAAAGGTACGCCAAAACTTATATAGATGAAAGGAAAATGAGAACAACCAATCACTTAAACCAGGCCAAGGCCAAATGTAAACATGCTAGCTAACACAAAAACCCAAACAAGAGAAAAGGTGCATTTTAAGTTGACATAAGCACGACTTCACCCACTTAACAGTTTCATGGTTTCAAGTCAGTTCATTCTCACTGTCTCCACTGTATACAGAGGAACACCAATAACATATGTTCTTTTGTTGTTTTCTTTCTTTCTTTCTTTCTTTTTTTTTTTGAAGGGAGGGGCGAGGGGGGAGAGACAGAGAGAGAGAGAGAGAAAGAAGGCTAACAATGAAAGAAAATTACATTAGAGGCAAAACAGTGCTTGTTTCACTTCCACAGTTTTTAACAAAAAGATCTTCCGTAATGAGGAATCAAAGCAGGAATTTTCCCAAGAAAATAAAGAATAAAGGGCACAGTATTAGTAAGAGGGGCATTGCTACACATGTTAAAAGAGGAAAAATAATTACCCAAAATGACCCCTTGTGCCCCTCTGTAGTAAGAACTTGTCAATGTTCTGAATCTTTCCTGCCCAGCTGCATATTCAACACATTCAACATAGATAAGTTTCCCCTACATGGATCAAGTCATATGCAATAAAAATTGAAAAATATGATCATCCACAACTGATTTGCATCACAAAGCAGATACTGAGATCAATAACGATTCTCATAGCAATAAGCTCAAGCACTAAAGGCCAAATTGGGTAATCTAATTCTAACAAGCAGGTCTAGCCAAACTAGATGATGCAAAGACTGATACAACAATTACCGGATAACTTGCTTCTAACACAAGTATGTCCACTAAGCAGGTGCTTGCATCTCAATTCAATGGTTCTGTGGGGAAAAAAATGAGGAACAAACCAAAATTGTTCCAAGGTAGAAAAATTTCTTTCCATTAAAAGTGCAACTGGTTCAAAAATCCTCCAGGCCTTACGGTGTTGTTTTTAATGCAAACACAGGGCTCAGCTCCATATATGCAATTGTCCGTCCCAGCCCACAGATTCTTAAGATTTGATCATGACCAAGACCAATATGAGGGCATACAGTGCCTTTTTGCTACTTGGCCTTCACTTTCAAAAAACTACAAAAGCATACCAATTTTGCGTGTGAAAGAAAAATGAATGCCACCAATGGAATAAGCTCTACGTGAGGGAAATGCAAAGGATAAAATTTAACATACTTCGCGTCTTCATAACATAAATCTTGATGTAGCATACCAACTTCCCTAACTAAACTCAAACTCTCAGAGGCAACCAATCTGAGGTTAATATTTGATTTGATAAACTGATTGTCAGTAGGCTATGAGAAAACCCTAGTCATTCTCTACTAGCACCTCCACTTAACATAATCGTTCCCTATTCTTCTAAAATACCTTTGCACTCACCAAATACGGGTTAGCTGAGAGCTTGTGGTTTGAACAGTAAAACAACAGGAATACATTCCAGAGAAGCTCATCAAAAATTTGATAAGTTACAGGTGATAAACTAAGAGGGAAAGAAAGCAAGAAAAGTAGTCCAATCAACAAGGTTGATGATGTCAATCTGACATGAAAATTTTCTACGAGGGCTAAAAAAAACAAGTGAAGTCTAATGTAATTGATGAGAATATCAAGTTATAAAGCACAAAAGTAGAGAATCCAGCAATCATAAAAAACGCACTACAATCATATAGGGATATTTAAAATAAATTAAATTAAAAAGAAAAGAAAAGAAATAACTCATTAGCAAACTTTAGGTTTTACCTGTATCCCAGATTGCAAGTTTCAGCTTCTTACCCCCAGCATTCACATATTTTACCTTAAAATCAACACCTACATAACAAAACAAGTAGAGTTGTAAATCAGGACACAAGATGGGTAAGCAGATTAATTATTTGTGTTATCAGTTTGATGGGCATAAGATTTCACACGTTGTATGTTACAGTAATTGCATTGCTTGTGATCAAAATCAAGTTTTAAGATTCACCAGCACATATTTGATTTCAGACAAAAGAAGATTCCACTTACTGTTCAGTCATCACATTTTCTTTTCTTTTTTATAATACAAAAAATCTAAAGAAAAAAAAAGAGAATATAAATCTCCACTACATTGCTGACAAAACTATAAAATATAAGGTTCAGAATTTTGAGCAGAAAATCCAACATTTGAGACCCAACAGGAACTAAAATTTAGTATTTGAAGCTCTAGACTTAACCATTTTGATAATTTTGCATCATCAATATAAGCAACATTTGATTGTTGCTTTTACTTCTTGCTTTTTGTTTCCAACAAAAGCCAAACAGGACAATGCAAATATGGAAAGCAAAGGAAGCAATATTTCTATGAAGAATCTGAAAATCAAAATGCAGTGTTGGTTAGGTGAACAAAATGCTTGAATTTACTTTTGTATAGTAAATTTATGTTAAAAATGGAAATTACATTGTATTAGTTCACTTATTTTTAAGCAATTATGATTATGCTCTCTACACACACACACACACACACACACAAAAGGTAAAATGCAAGTAAAACAAGCAACCATCAATTCTCATATACTTGTAGTTAAATCAAGCATTTTGCTCTACAAAAAAATTATATTTTAAATTTTCTTTCAAAAGTAGCGTTTGTTAACCCACTTTTTGCTTTGAAAAGAAAGAACAAATAACAAAAGCAACAACCAAACAAGCCTACATATCTTGAGTTACAGAGATCAAGACAATGCCATTAGAAATCACAATACATTAAAAAAAAAAAAGAACAGATTGAATGAATACAGTTAAAAAAGAATACTAACCAATAGTGGGAGAGAGTTCCTCAAAGGAATCAGAGGTGAAACTTAAAAGAAGACTACTTTTTCCAACTCCTGAATCTCCTATCATCAGCAACTTGAACAAGTAATCGAACTCCGTTTGATTCGACGACGAGGATGACTCCATTTTGAAATTAGTTTACTTATTACACTCTCTTCAAATTAAATTCTTTCAAATAATACCGATTGTTTCGATTGAACCTCCCAAATTCAGCTTTTTCCTTATTTCACCTCATCCGACGAATCCAAACCTGAAAAATAACATGGCACCAAAATCATAAACAATTGATTTGAAAATTTCAAAGAGATGAAAGATTGAATCTAACAAGATTCTTAATTTTGAACAGACAAAAATTATTAATTAAAAAAAGGATTCTCATAGGTTAAGATCATAATTTGTCATATGAGTATATAAAATTCATTTTATAAATGAGAGAATAATGTTTAAAGACGATGAGAAAGAGAGAGAAAGATTACAATTACCTTTTAAAACATTTGAGAAAAAATGGTTGAGAGATAGCGAGAGAGAGCCAGGAGAGAATTTGAAGGATCAAAAGAAAACAAAAGAAAAAAAAAAGCGTTTAAAACCAAAAGGGCAAAACCGTAATTACAAGAAAAAAATTGGCGCGCGTGCGCGCGTGCGGGCTCTTTCCGTCACCTGAAAATAAAAATAAAAAATTACACCGCCGGGTCGGGTCACGCGCGAAATTGAATCCTTTCGGATTTTGACATTTTGAGTTGTTTATGTGCTCATTCATTAATTTCTTTAAGTATAATGTTTAAAAAATTTTAATTAAATTGTAATTCTTTTATCATATTTCATAAAAATTTTATATATTTATTTAAATTAAATTAATTTTTATTAATTAATATTTCATATTGTGTGATGTTAATATAACGTGTTAATATATCTTAATAAATTATTATTTTTTAAATATATCTTAATAAATTATTATTTTTTAAATATATCTTAATAAATTATAACATAACATGTTAATGTAATATAATAACATAATTATATGATACTTTTATTCATCCACATCAAGATTATATAATATAAAAAATAACAAATAACATTTTTATTAATAAAACTTAATTGATTTAAAATAAAAACATAAAATTAAATTAAAATTAAAAATTAAAAAATTATTTAAATTTTTCAAAGATTATATCATTTCTTTAACCATAACATAATAATTGTGTTAACTTTGCAAGCAAACCAATTTCACTATTGTACAACAAAAATATGACAAGATATGCCTTGCATAAAGAGAAACGAGAGCTAAACTTGTAAGTAAATTGGTACATTGCAAGCAAAATGAAAGCATATGATATTTCGCATTAAGGCATATAAATTATCAGTTTATAATTTTGATATCCTTGATTTCTTGTGTACATAAGAAGGGCATTTTTTATAAGAGATAAAGTCTACCCACAAAGACATCCATTTAACTATTTCCACCACAATCAGGTCGGACTAGATTCGGACTTGGCAAAAAATTCGGATAGCCAAGCATTTCCCTGAGCTCCTATACATTCAACACTCTTTGGAGTTCTCCAGTTATGTCATCTACACCTGCTTCATCTTTAGCTTCCTTTTCCATCTTCATCTTGTGGAGCTCTTCATTCAGTTCAGCAATCTGCTTCTCTATCTTTGCTCCCTTATCAGGTAACCTTGAAACAGTAACCTGTCGACAAATTTGGAACATTAAAACAAGAGCTAGGCCTTCAGAGATTGATATAAAAGTAGAGGTTATGCAAAATCAAAATACTTTCGACCCGAGGTATCTTCAGATATTGATATAAAACTGACGGGTAATGAAAAACAAATATGATTTCATTGCTTGCCTACTTCTAAGACTTGAACTGAGATTATTGACACAAGTTTTGCAGGCTTTAACAGTGATTCATGTTGACTAGCTTGAACATTTCCTTAAATCACACAATTAGATTAACCTAAACACCAATGTCTGAATTAGCTGTAAATGGCACTGCTTTGAGCTGAAGATCTATTATTGTTCACACAAAAACAACAAAACCTAAGAAAATATTACATGAATTGATAGATAAATCACTTGGAGTAGGATCCAAATATAATTTTACAAACAAACCCAACCAGAAAATCAGACAAAAACTTCCGAGAAAGAGAACCCAGCCATCGTAAAACTTTAGATTGGTTTGCATTATTTAACCCTGAAATGTGGCATCAACTGAACTGCCTAACTGCTTGCTGCTGGCCAATACCACTAATAATTCAAGAAAGCAATGCCCACAAGATTGTTATGTACAACATTATAACTCAATGAAGAAATTTCATTCAAAATCATACCTTGTTAGAAAATATTTGAGACAACCGATTAATTCTCTCTTTAATTTCACTCTCAGTTAATTTAGCTGCATTCTCGGGGGAAGAGATTTTCCTACTCAGTCTGATATCCTTTGGCTTGAAAGCATATTCAGCCCTGTCAAACATGTGAGCAATTACTACAACATTCCAGACAGGTGCAGATTATATCCCGAATATAAATGATGATCACTAGAAGTACCCATCAATATTACGCTCAACTGAAGAGCTTGAAGATGAATGTCCCACAGCTGTAGTTCCTTTTCTCCTGATTCCACAATTAAGATAAAGTTCGGTTCATGTTTGAAATGGTTATAATTTTAATGGACAACAGTATCATTCTATAACACATGAAGCTAAGTACATCAATTGAATCAGAAGGCAGTAGGGAGAAAAAAAGAGGCAGAGTTTTTACCATATGTCTTCATCTTCTTGTACAACTTGTACAGGTGCTGTTTTAGAGAAAAGTAAACTGTGATGACTAACTCCTGCTATTCCCAGTGTTTCTAGAAATTTTATGTGGGTTTCCAATGACTCGTCCCTGTAAGAACAATAACAAAAATCAAAATATAGAGAAAGAAGAACGCATAATAGATGAATGTAATATAAACAGACTGTAAAGTCAAAAATTGCAATGTGCATCTACAAACAAGCAAGTGTTATGTTGCTCTACACCATTGCATAAAATTGCTAATATTTTCTATATATAAAAAAGCAAAGAAATAACTCAATTAACAATTACAAGATTGAGTTGATCCCAACAGGAAAATGAACACTTCATCACAGGACTCTATATTCAAGAAAAGTAGAAAACTATAGAATGTTCATGTAGAAGGTAGTTCTTGATTAACACTACAACAGAAAGAGTCAAATTTCATCATACTTTTGGCTTCATTACCCTTATAATTTGTGTTACTTCACTGCCACCAAAACTAAGATATGAATAGCACAGTTTTGCAAATGCAAAAAAAAAAAAATCAGCAAATAAAGAATATAATATTTAACATCAAATCACACTGTTAGACAGAATTAGTTCAGTACATTTTATGTTGGCGATCATGCTCTTCATGTAGTTGCTTTTGGGTGAGTGAAATGTCAAACCCCTGTTTAGGAAGACTGAAAAGTTCCCGAAGATCCTGAAAGCAATATTCAAACATAAGTACAAGTATATAACACATCAACAAAGTATTACATGCTTTAAATTCCACCAGACAAGAAGTTGTTATTAAAGCATACCTGCTGGCTAAAGTAACGAATCTGTTCTTTGTGCTCGGTTGCAGTCTTAAACAATCCCCCCTTATATATCTAAATCACAAATTTTTGCCAAAAAAGTAAATTTGTGCAAATGGTCAGACTTTTAGCTAACACACCACCAAGATAAAACAAAGAGAGAACTGCAGCTACATGGCCAGACGGATGGCAAATCCTACATGTAAACTAGAATCCAAAGTTTCAATATATTTTCTGAAAATAGTTATTGTTTTGTCAGATAAATTGAAAATTGATTCCTTGATGCACAGTTACAATAATAACAGCAATATGGGCCACTACCCAGGAACCACCTGGGAGTCCCAGCAACTTAACATAAAGGTAATGTGAAATATAATCTACATGGCAGTAAATAACAAGAAAAATGCAAGGTCCTCTTCAACCTGTTTTCTGTATATCTTTTCTTCAACAGTTCCACAGGTCATCAACCTGTACACAAGAACATCCTTCTTTTGCCCAATTCGATATGCACGATCAACACTTTGGTTATCCGTGCTGCAAAAGTATGAAATATTTTATTAACCCTGAAACATGACAGTGACCGTCCCACAGAAGCACAAATTGTTTAGGTGAAGAAGATACACTTTTCAGATGGACAGCAGCATGGTTTGTTCACAACAAAAAAACTAGAATAAGTGATATACGACTGGAGAAATATGGGAAAAGAAAAAACAGTTTATTAAAATCAGATGAAGAACTTTGCATCATTTCGTCAATTGTTCTTAACATGCCCACTCTTCTCACCTCCACCAACCCTATGTATTCCCCAGGACACAACAGGCATTTCTTCTTTTATTACAGAATACAATAAAAATTAAATTATTTAGCAAAATAAAATGTCTCCCCTCCACACATTGAGGGTGTTGAATGTAGTATTTCTTACAGCACCTTTAAATACAGATCAAACTTTCAGCAGGCAAAGTTTAGACAAAGTATTGATTTTGCAGCTCTTTCATCCCCCTTCATGACAAATTCTGAGAAAATAATATTACTATACATGAACACATGCCACATGCATGGAAAGAATCGAAATGAACCAAATAATTTGGTGCAACTCCATTCTGTTACTTGAATATCAAGCTTATTTCTTTTAACAAACTTTAACCATAGGCCTAAAAGAAGCCCCAAGTAAGTAGATTGTTAAATTTTCTCCACATACCCAACTTGGGCTATCCAGCATTGAAATAAACAAAGGTTGGGTTGGGAAGGTTCTACAAAGAACATGAGCCCCTTCCCTCCTTTTTGTTTTAACATGGCAGTTGTTTCCTCACTGCCGTGCTGAAATAAAATCACGCTCCAACATTTTAGTACTCCTTTTGTTTTCATCTTAGCTTCTTCCTTTATCAACTCTCAGTCTAGCAGATGGCATATTCTCCACATATTATGGAATTACAAAAATAGATAATCAGAAGAGAGAATTAAATAGGACAGAATCAAACCTAATTGGCACAAGACTCGAGGTTGCAAAGATGCCATAAGAATGTAAGATATATATTCAATTGGAAATAGAGAAAAATATCCCCCACATTATCTTGGTGATTAGACATACCTCAACTCTACCAAATTCTTCATTTCTAAAATTAAATAGTGTATAATCAAATAATCCTAGAAACAAATAAATTGAAGAGCTTAAGAAAAAACCTTGGGTTCCACGCAGGATCAACCACAATGACACGATCAGCTTTTGTAAGTGTGAGGCCTAGACCACCAACTTGAGATGTCAGAAGAAATATAGGAGCCCCAGTGCCGTCTTGAAAATCCTGAAATTCAAAGAGAAGTGAATATCATGTGACACAAACGTATGGGCATTAAGAGAGAATTTATCATCAGTCTAATTTCTGCAAAGTACTTACATTAACAATCTTCACTCTATCACTTGCTTTTGTGGTACCATCGATACGTAAAAATTTGTAGCCATTCAATTCTAGAGATTCCTGTGAATAGTCAAAGCTAATCACATATTGCCCCCAGATATAAAAGTCTAACGCATGATAAATTCCAAATCAAGAATGAAAAACATTTTAAAGAAATCTTCAACTTACATCTTAGGTCTACTATTTCAAGCATTTAAAACCAAGTCAAAGCCAAATGTAATGATGTATAATAAATTTCCCCAATTCAAGTTCCATTTACAATTATGTTGTGAAACTGATTGATTCTCTTTGACATATTTGAAATATATTATTAAAATATAAAATGCTATTATTATTGCCAACAAGTTAAGAACATTATTTCACCATACAGAAAGCATGCCAAGGAGACAAAGAAGTAAATCTTTAACATATTAAGGGAAGAAGAGAAGACAAAAGATGGGGAAAAAAGACACATTTCTGTTTTCTTAACTGAGCATGACAAGAAATTTGAAAACCTTTAACTTTATAGTTTCACATGCCGATAAGGTCATTCTTATTGAAGCTAAAATTATCCATGTCAGTGAATTTCTATATGCTGAATAACAATGTACTACAAAATCCTGCATAATGTAATAAAGAAATTTCTTTCACACATCAACTCTTCAATCAAGCACATAGGAGCACCAATTAAGGAGATGATTTTAAAATGGGACAGAGATTCCACTCTAGAGAATTTCTCAGAAACCAGATAAAATTCTAAATTGCAACCACAGATGGAGTAGTTATCTAACAGAACCCGTCACCTTATTTTGTCTGCGAAATTTGATGGACATTATGTTTTAATTCTCTTCAATACCTTCAAGAGTTACTTTATTACCAAATTATCTTCTTGAGATTCCACTCAAGAGTGACTTTATTATGTTTTGAGTAAAATGACAGTTTCAAAGTGATCTATAGATCAAAAGATGTACAAAACATGATAGACAGATATTGACTATATCAAATCAGTAGCTCCCCTAAATATTTCATAGAAGGACCAATGATAACAATAATGCGTAATGGTTCTAGATAATTACTTAGCCTAAATGCAAAAGAGTCCCAACCATATCTTTCATAACCTTCAGATGCAATGCTTAACACTGGTTTTGACTAAGGTTCTCAGCTAAGTACAAATATCTAGGAAATCAAGAAAACACACTCCCACTGTTTTCTAACTTATTACCTCCCACTGTTAAGAAACTTCATTTTCTTCTCTTCAGATAAAATGAGTGTGAAATAGAAATCACTCTGCTCTAAAAGGTTGTGCTTTATCATGCGAAAAAAAATTATATGCTACAATTGCCTCACAATGACAACTAAATTGGCAAATGTATTGGAGCAACTTCAGCAGTCCAAGCAACAATTCTGCTAATGCTATCTCATAGCATACTTCAACAAGACATAAAAACATCAAGTAATAAACCCAACAGAAAGTGAAAGAAAAAGAAGGGGAAAGGAACTGCACTTTGTAAAAGATGGAGGGTAGAGGATGAAACAAAAGAATAAAGTAGGGGGCTGGAATGGAACGTGTTGACCTCTATTCTCAACAACAAATTTGCATGCAACCACAATAATAAATTTGTTTTCCTTTAGCTACGGTTAGTGTAAATTTTTAGGGGTCAAATTCTAGAAATAGCCAAAAGGTTCTTCCCTTGAAATAAAAACCTAGTCCACAAAATTCCTACCAATTTTCTCATACTAGGAACAAAACTATGAGAAGCTTTGACAGGTAGACAACATGATGTCCCCAAAGGAACATGTGCTAGAAAGTCAAGGTCTTGAAGAAAACCTGGATAAGATTGAGCATTTTACGGGTTTGAGAAAATATAAGAACATGGTGGCCCCTTGGAATTAAAGTATCCTGCAAAATAGCATAAAATGCATTAGACTTGTAAACAAGATTATTACCCCATGGCATCAATCTATCTACAAGTAGTTTAAACCAAAAAAAAATCTATATGTAACTGGAGCCTAACCAAAAGTGAGAGTAAAAAAGATATTTTGCATGAGAGATTGTCATGATTATCTTGAAAGTCATCTGTTTCAGCAACATCAGCAACATGCATTGCCAACTTTTCTGCCATGCCAGCATCTTCCGAATTCAGCATTGAATCCATCCCTTCCAGTACGTCCTCAGCAGCTCTCTTTGTCAAGAGAAGTGGGTGATCACATATTTTTTTCAGAATCTGCTTCAAACAATTGGCAATTTTTCTTATTACCTCATACAAAGACTAAAAGGGAATAACATTACAACTGCATAAGCAACCACACAAACTGTTTCAGCTAGGCCACATAAAAATAATAGCTAATGGAACAATAACGCATCATAAATAATTCGAATATGACCAGAAAAGTCTGGAAAGTGCAGATAGACAAAAAAGATAAGTTACTTTAGAAATGAAACTTTTCTCTTGTCAGAATCTGAGAAATAATAAATTCTTACCGAACATGTACATAGCCTAAAAAAAAATTCCATTTCAATATAAATATTCAGGGCAAGCAACTGCAATGGAAGGTAAATCCTCCAGTTGAAAGCATTGTAGAAGAACCATTTCTCTTCAAAAGGAGATATTAAATTTCCTTGTACCTCTCAAACAGATTGAGAAGAGAAAAACAATTCTTTTGAGTTCTCATTAACAAACATTAAATAGGTTCTCACAGCTGAAATTTCAGCACGGCAAGGTATAACTATTGTAAAGGTGGTATTATCCTTGGGCATTTAATCAGACTTGAAGCATACAACTCTAAAGGTGAATGACAACCAAAATCCCCGAAAACTATTCCTTACAAAATAGACCTCCAAAATCTTAAAAGCATAGTTTCAAAATTTGATAGACACATTTACCCAGAAAACAGGTGCATGCACATGCACACCAGTGCGTAATGAAACAATCTAGAACACAAAAAATTAAAAAGAAGCTGGAAGAACAACAGGAGAAGGCAAAAATTAAACAGAACACGGTACCGTCAATGCAGCTAGAGGTGAGCCATCAAAAGCTGAGAGAACTATCTCACTCTTCAAAAAGGCTTCATACAGTCGGCGCTAAAGAGAAGACAGGAATAACAATGAGATGATCAGAAAAACTAGCAAATCCACAACCAGGAGCATCATTCAGAAAAAAATTAAAAAAACAAGTTTAATGAATTCACACCTGGCAACCAGTCAACTTTAACCACACAATGATCTCATTTTTCTTAGAAAGCTTGGCAGTTGTGGCATCATCTTCACAGAATACCTCTTTCTTTAACCGGCGTAAAAAGTAAGGTTGAATACGTTCTCTTAGCTCCTATGTAGAGAGGAAAAACAGGGCAAAAAATCTTGCATTTCAAGAACTTCTCAATGGCCATAACTGGAGAAAAAACAAGAACAAGCAACGGGTATGCATAATGGGTCCTAAATAAAGGACACTTTAAGAATAAAAGTTAAGATGGAAGTGAAACACATGAAATTAAGCATTAAAAAACAAAGTGAATTAGACTCCCTGAACTGCAATTATATCACTAATTAATTTGACCTGAACCATGATCCATTACCTTGCAACATCAGCAAAAATTTCAGCATTTATATTCTATCAGATTTTTCCAGGATCTTACATAGAAAACTTGACTGTATACATTGTTTCACAAAGTAAGTCCTGTGAGAATGAAGGCAGCAAAGATTGACATGAACTAAAGCAAATTAAGCAAGTAACAATTTAGGTAGCAATTGGTTTTGCAACACAGCATTTTCGCAAAAAAGCAATTTGACTTTAAATCAACTTCTTACAAAGCAAATCCAGTGAGACTGGAGGCTGCAAAGATTGATGTGTACTCAAGCAATTGAGCAAGTAAGTAATACATGGATGGTCAGGAATCTAAAGATTGATAAAGCAATTACTGCAACATTGCATCTTCACAGAAAAGTAAGTTGAATTTAACATCAGAATAGCAACAGAAAGATGTCCAAGATTTTGAGTCATTAAGCACATTCTAATCCGGCAATGAAAATTAAAACAATACCTTTGCAACCGTTGAGCCAACACGCTTCTCCCTCTCTGAGGCATTTTTGTCATTTCCACGTAAAATAGCATGTTCATATCTTTCCTTAAACCTGAGAGAATAACAGAACTTAAGTTAGAAGAAGAAGAAACAAAATAAACTGAAGTAAAGCATGAAGAAAACAATTACCATTTATTATCACCAAGTAGCTCAGGGCAACAGAAGTTGAACAAGGCCCATAGTTCCTAATACAAGGTAACAAAAAGCAAAAACAAAGTGGAATATCATAATCTGAAGTTTGCTTGTAGCATAAAACTAACATACAGTACCTATGGAATAGAAAACAAATGAAGATTAATGCCAAAAACAGTACCTTAAGATTGTTCTGAATTGGTGTGCCACTTACGACTATCCGATGACCACTTGGTATATCAAGCAAACTTTTTGCCCTTTGGGTGCTAGGATTTTTGATGAGATGCCCCTGGAGTGGTAATGCAGTATGCAAGTCATCTAAAGGAACATTATGCACTTAAAAAAAAGACAACTGAACATTCAGAAGGAAATAAGATATTAAGCAAATGCAAACTGTAAAAGAGATAAGTTGTGTGAGTTGGCATGTACACATTTTCTACCAATCAAGATAATGAGTATGCAAGAGACAAAAAAATAAAACATCTTAAATATGTTCATTGGATTTATCCTATTTTGCAAATTCAACAGCTTTTGAATAAGAACCCCACAAAAAAAGAATCTTTGCCCGTCACAAAAGTTAGAAATTCCATAAATTTTATTAGGTAACCAAAGCCTAAAAATTCTGAATTACAAATCGCATTGCAATATCTACCTCATCAAGAATCATGTAGTCCCAAATGATACCATCCTCATCATCGTCATCACTGTAGTAACTTTCTCCTTTTAAAGATTTATGGTTGTTCCTTACAATATCATATGTTGTTAGAAGAACACCTTGGTCCTATAAGATACAAGAAAAACCAATGAAACACTAATATGGTGCACAATAACAAGCTAAAAAAAGGAATTGCAGTCATTTTGGTATGAAAGCATGTGTGCAAAGTAAACAGTAACACCATAAATGAAGAAAAAAATCTCGAACATCCAAAAACTTCCAATCAAATAAACTTTCAAATTGACCAAAGTTGAACCAGATCAAAAAACTTGCAAAAAGCTAGCTTCATTAAAATTCCAATTGATCTTAACATTACACTTATGCTCTCTATTTTACATGCAGAATATGATGTACTTCTATATACAGTATCATGAGTGGGTTCTAAATAAGCAGCTCTGACCTGAAGTATATATTGGAGCTCATATTGCCGAGTTTTAGAAGAAGTTGCAAAGTACCTACACAAAAGCACAAATAAATGATTATTCAAACTATTTGGATATGAATTTTGACATCAAAGAATACAAAGAAATTTAAAGTCAAAAAACCTCACTCTCTAGTCTTCTCAGAAAGGCCTACAACAGATAGTTCTTTGATCCAATGAGAGAGCAATGTCTTGGGGGCAACTATTAAAGCTCTTTTAATCAACTTTGAATGAAATAAACCTGCTAGAAAGCCACAAATCTACCAAAATAACAAATTAAGAATAATACTTATACGACAATATCTAAAAAAAATTTATACATTTTCTTACCTGCATTGTTTTTCCCAGGCCCATGTCATCCCCTAAGATTCCACCCTTACCCTGGCAATGCAAAGACCAAAGCCATTTCAAGCCCTCGCGCTGATGCGGGTACAACATTTTCACAATCTTAGTCGGCAGCTTATAGGTTGATTTTGGGCCACTCAAAATAAACGGCTGGTCACCCTCTGATAAGGTGTCATCTTCCAGCTCATCACCTTCCTCAGATTGATCATCATCATCCTCTTCTTCTCCATATTTAGATGCAAAAGATCTACCCAAAGACTGCAACCGCTCATACACATTTTTGGGCTCACTCTTCTTTAGCCTTCGAAAAATTTTTTTAGGTTCATGTACCCTAGTAACAAGAGTGCCATCCCCAAAGTCACCCTGCAATTCACTCTTTTCTTCTTCTTCCTCAACATTTGACTCAAAAGACTGTCTTGCAGACACCAATTTCTCATCAACCCTGTTTGATTCCTTCTTCATCAATCCTACACTATTAGTATCATTGATTTTATGTACCTTCTCAAAAAAATCAACCTCATTTTCACACAAATCAACCACATCCTGAACACCACCTCCAACATTCTTAGTCACAATCACACCTGATGAGGAATCAGATGGAACAGGTGAACCAGAAAATGAAGACTCAGCACTAGCATATTCTGGAATTTTTTTGGGGGGCGCTGCCTTTTTCTCTATAGACAAAAGCTCAAGCTTGGAGCTCAAGTCATTTAAGATATCCCTAATTTGACTTCCACCCTCACTCACGTGCCTTGTTGGTAAAGGTGAATCAAAATCACAAATTTCAGAAAAATTAGGTTCATTAAGAATTGATGTTTTCCCGGCATCCCCATCATCTTGAGATAAGATTTTACACAATCGACGCCTACCCTCAATTTTTACCTTTGCAGGCTTTGGTTCTTCTTCTGAAATCAATTCATTAAAAAAACCAAACATATATCTTTCAGAAAAAAAAATAAAAGGAAATCTGAACCAGCAAGAGAAAAAGGGAAGGAAAAAAAAGACATGTAAACCATATCCGGGTATTACTATCTTTTAGAAACGAAAATCAATACCCGTCAAACAAAAAGAAGAAAAAAAAGCATGTAAACAGAAAAAATTTTCATGTCCTAGAAAAGAAAATGAAAACCGCACCTAAGAAAGTAGCTCAATTTAATTGCATATATCCATACTCAAAATGCCAAGCTCCAACGCCCTATTCCAAATTTCTACTTGATCAAAATCAAAACCCATTTTACAAATGAGGAAATTCAAAACCCGACAAATAACAAAAGAGGGAAAAAAAAGTAAACATTTAAAAGGAAAACAGATCTAGTTTAAATACCAATAGGAGAATCAAAATCAGTGATTCCAGAGAAGTGAGGAATAGAATCATCTTTATGGGTTTGTTTGCAAAGACGACGTCGTACTTGGAATGTCTCCTCCTCAGACTCTTCTCCTTCTTCTGCAAAAGCAATACAATCAAATCAATAATCAAGACATAGGCCAAACGAGAGAGAGAGAAACCCATTTAAGAACTAAACCCAAATTGTTACTTTAAAAACCCAAAAAAAAAGGAGGGAGTAGAGTACTCGAGGATGAGGGTTTAGGGATGGCTTTGGGAGGAGCAGAGAAATCTTGCAGGAAACGATAGTGGCTGTCGTTTAAGCTTAGAGGCTTTCGAACACTGCTCTTCTCTTTGTCCGCCATTTCTTTCTGTTTAAAGATGAAAATGTCCCACGAATTGTTTAGTTGGGCGTGGATTATATATACAAAAGAAAAATCAAAGAGAGTGAAGTATGGGGGGCAAAATTGAATATAGCAAATAATTAAAGGGGGCTCTTCCAAAAAGTTAAGTGCACTGCCTTTTCCCGCTTTTGCATTGAATATTTGAATTTCATTGCCATCGGAGAATGTCGAGTGATAATTCCAGCACAAGGACTCCCATTAAGACTTGGGCCTTATGTTTCTTCCTCACCGACGACTGCAAGTACTACGTCCTTTTGAAGTTTAGAACTTTTTAAGCCCGGTTTTGTAGGGGGAAATTTACGATTCCTTTTATTCACAAATATATAGAAATAAAATAAAATAATTATTATGTAATTTGATATAATAAAAAAATAAGATAAAAATAATTATTATAATTTCTTACAATGTTTGGTTAATAATAATAGTTTTTAAATAAAAAATAAAAAATATCTTTTATTTTATATATAATTATTAATATTTATTTTATTTTTTAAATATTAATTATTTATAATTTAATTATACTATTAATAATTAATAATTTAAATATTGATATTTTAAATATTACTATTTTATTATAATTTAATCATTAATATTTTCAATACTAATATTTTATTTATAATTTAATATTATTATGATTAAAATATTAGTAATTTAATTAATTTCTAAATTTAAAATATTAATTTTTATAATATGTAATTAAAAACTAAAACTTTTTATTATAATAATAGTTATTTTTTATTTTATTTATAATTTTTATTTTTTCTCTATTTGCTTTTTTTATATTTTATTTATACTTTCATTAAAAATTTAATACGTTGATAATATAATAAGTTAAATATTAATATTTTTAAAATATTAATATTTTATTAATATTTAAAAATATTAATTTTTTATAATTTATAAATACATTTGTAACTTTTTATTTTAAATTTTTTTATATTTTTTCTATTTTTTCTTCTTTTCCATGGTCTGGTCATTAGAAATGTGGCTGATGTAATTAAACATCGATCTAGCTCACCATGTGACCGAATCTGGCCACTCAAATACCAAATACGTGCTTTCCGATACTAGATCTGGTCATGGAGTGCCAAATCTGACAGTGGGGATCTAGTCACCAAATCCAATGCTTCTCACAACCAAATCAAGTCGTGGATCCCATATCCGAGACTCTTCAATTAAGTCTTGCCAAAAAGCACTAAATCTTGCCGTTGCTATCATCGTTCGTCGTTACCATGATAATCTCTAGTGATGAGTGCAAGTTAGAGAGAGAAGGAAAAAAGCAAGAATGAGAGCAAAGAGAGAAAGAAGAAGTGAAAATGAGAAGAAAAAGAAGTATTTATGTCTTGTAATATTTTATAGTTATAAGGGACATTTTAATCTTATCAAATTTAAAAACTATTTTTTAACCATGAAATAGCGAATACCATAGGAGGCTTGGGTTTAATTAACCCGAGTTTTAGCCATTTTTTAAGAATAGCTAATACTAAAGAATAATTATTCCTTTAAACAATTGCTTACAAAACAAGGGTAAAAAAAAAAAAACATAAGAATAGACATGGAAGAGCTTAGCTATACCCTATATCAAACATGCTATTAAGCACTTTACAAGTATTTTAATTAGATGTAATCACAATACCATATTTGGTGTGGTATTTTTGTAATGTAATAATATTATAATAAATGATATTGTAAGACCAAAAGGGAATACGATTCCCTCTTGGGTAGGAGGGAAAGTGACTTTCTTGTGAAAAAAGGAAAGTTCAGAGAATAGGTTAGACAAATATACACTTTTAAGTTAAATATTTGGTAATTTTATATATTTTAATATTAAAATAATTAATATTAAAATATTATATTATTTTTATCAAATTTTTATTTATTATTTTAAGGATAAAGTTAAAAATTTAAAATTTTATATTAAAAATTATAAATTTATTTAATTTTATATTTTTATATATAAGGATAATTTTATAAATTTATACTACATTCTTAGTAAAATGCTTTTAAACCAAACTTGACAATATAATTTTCTCAACAATCACATTTATTGCAATCATCACTTTCTTATGTTATACCAAACACTACAAAGTTATCTTCTCAATAATTATATTATCAGTAATCACATACCTAATAATCACATTCCGAGTAATTACATTCTTTGCAACATTTCAAATGCAACCTCAAGAGCAGATCTTGACTCAAACAACCAAATTACAAAGATGTTTTTAATTTAATATATGATGTTATGATTTATTTTAAATTTTAAATAATTTTGATAATTAAATTGGTATCTCTTAAGTCATGATATTAAACTCATGAATTAACTTTATTTAATAATATAGATTTTAAATTTTAATTTATGTCAATGAGATCTTTTCTTAATGACAACAAGAAAATTCTAAAACTTTTAAATCTCAAATTCAAGCATTAGTATGTGTAAGTTTAATCTAATTTTAAGTTAATTTTATTAGGTTTGTTTGTTTGGTTTGTTTTTAAATTTCTTCTATAGATATACTACTTGATATATAGTGAAAATTATTTATATTTTGTTTACTTGGAGGAAAAGGTATTCAAACCTTACTCTTTAAGTAGCGGATCATATACCAACTAATAAGCTAAATACTTTGATACATAGTAAAACTTATTTGGTCATGAATGTAATATCTTCATGTAATATATAAATTCATAAGAAAATTCAATCTATTATTATTATTTTTTCAAAGATGTAATTTTTCCATTTTATTTATTTTAAAAAAATGACAGAAATTAATGATTATCTTTAATGCAATCAACAATTGTCATGTGTTCTTAATAAATAAGGTAAAATACTTAGAATTTTATAAATTTGAACTATAATTTCACACGGGTCTATTAGATTTTGAACAGTTTATCCTTAAAAAAATCTTCCATTGAACATACAGGTCCAACCATTAGTATTTTTGTTAGTTTGATGACATAGTAATATTAAAAATATAAATTTACCTTTTGTTAATTTTAAAAATTACTATTATATAAATTATATTTTTAATTTCATTTTTTTTTGTAAAAAAAATTTAGGCTTTAGGGAGCACAACACTGGCCATGGGGTGGTCGATCGACGAATGAGAGCACACTGACTGGCCACATTGTTTGAGAGAAAAAAAATAAAGAACAAATGGTATTTTAGTTCTTTTTTATTTTCTGTTAACGGTATTTGCACTTTTGAGTTTCATATTTATTTTGAAAATTAATAGATTAACGTGAAATTTTAATTAAAATTTAAAAGTTTAGGTATTTTACCTTAATAAATATAGATTGGAATCCATTCATCCTATTAAGGTAAGTATTAACTATTTATCATTATTTTTTTAAAATTAATAAAATTGAAAATCTTGCATCAAATCTTTAAAGTAATATTAAGTTGAACTTTGAAAAAAAATTGATATGATATTTGAAAAAAAATTAAAATTATTTAATAAAATTTAAATAAATCATTATTCATTTAATCAAATTCTTTTACTTCATTTTGAATAAAAAAAACCCTCATGATTAGTGGTTGATAATTGTTTATAATCAAAATGTCATTTATCATTTTCTGTTCACATGATACTATATAAAAGATGAAAATGTCATGATCATATCATTATTTATTATAACCATGGATAGAGCCTCCTGAAGGAATGAAGAGCCATGGGCCCCAAAAATTTTAAAAATTTCTTTCATAATTTATAAAATTTAATTTTTTAATAAATTCTCCCAATAGCTCGCTTCAAAATAATTTTTTATTTAATAATTAATACAAATAGAGGATAACAAAATGATTCCATTTGTCTAACTCAATTTTAAAATTCTTTTTTGATTTGTTTCTTTCAATTTATATTATTTTGTTTATTTTTATATATTTTTTTCTATTCTATTTATTCATATGTTCTAAAACTCTATAAATTTTCTTTTACAAATTTCTACGAACCATCAACCATATTTTTTTTAATTTTGTTATATGTAGGTTCTATCTTCTACTTATCATATTCTTTTTTCTGTTATATAGATTTTATGTTTTATGATTTTAATATTTAAAAATTAATAAATTATTATGTAATTCTCAAATATAAGTTACAATGTTACACTATTACTTAAAATTTCATTAATATATCATTTTTTATTCAAAATAACCAATACATTCTGACATGTTTGTTTGTAAACTTTAAGTAACAAGGATATACATACAAATTGATAAAAAAATATTTTGATTTCTTTCAATACAACTTTATTTATTATATATATATTTTTAATGACTTGCAAAATAATTTTTTTATTTAATAATTATTTTTATTCATCAAACCATTTGATGAAACTAGAGTCATCATGGCCAGCATATTGCTAGTTAAGCTTAATAAATAAATTATAACTTAATATATTAAGCCTATCAAATTAAAAAAATAATAATAAAAGTTAACCTATTAACCCAAACCCACTAAATTTTAGTAAAAATCTAAGTCTAACATATTATATATTAACAGTTCAACCCAATAGCCTATTATAGTATATTATATTTGAATTATTCAATTTAATAATCCAATACGTTAATTAGTAATTTAAGAAGTAAATAAAAAATAAGATGAGAGCTTTTTCTATCCATTTCGTGTAGAACACACAAAGTAAATAGGTAATTTATTTGAGTTTGAAAATTGTTTTCTTCTACTTTTGGCACAAAGAGTGAGAGTGACTCATTTCATAGTTTCATTCAGTCATATATATATACATGAAACCATCATTATCGTTAATATGCATTTTTTTGTTTGTTTAATGTTTTGCGAATTTAATTTAATTTAATTTTTTAGTTGAATAAGAATTGAATTATATATAAAGTTCTCTTTGACTGTTTAGTATCTTATTTTGTTTGACCCCCTTTAAAAATGCTCTAACTTCGCTCCTGATTATAACATATCAGTATCTAATGTCAAAGTCATCTAATATAGAATAATAAATAACATTTTGACTAATAATAATTAATCAATCATTAGTTATAAGAGTTTATTTAACTTAAAATAAAAATACAATGATTTGATTGATCATAATAAAAAAATTAAAATTTATTTAAGAATTTTTTGAAAAATTTAAAAGATATTTAGGTATTATGTAAAAAATTTTAATAAATTTCAAATATTTCAAATGAGCATTTAATGGTAGAAAAAACTCATTGGAAATTAAGAAAATGTTGAAGTGGCAATATTTTTATTTTTTGACGCTGTCTCCGAATAAAAAAAGATATAATCATCCATGACATTTTAATTTATTTATAAATCATATCATTGTGCCCATTCAAAAATAACAAAAATTAATAGTGCTCTGCAACTAACTTGATTGCTTTGCATGTCAGCATGGTTGAACATCTCTACACCTTGATTTTGAAGTGAGAAATTCTCATTTAAATAGTACTACACAAGAACTTGGTTTAACTGATATACAAATATTGGAAGAAAGCTAAGACCGCTTCGAGAATTGGTTAGGCAATAGCCATAAAAAAAGGGTCGACCAGATAAAAGTAGACATATTATTAGTGAGCATTAAATCAACATTAAAAGGAAAAATAAAGATTAATGTTCCATTTAAGAATGGTTGTAAATCACAATGTTAAATCGGGGCCTGTTAGGCTAAAAATGACTTGATGTTCATGTACAAGTGATAAGTACTTTGAAGAAATTTTGTCAAGGTACATGTAATTCATTCAATGCTGCCCTTACATGCACCAAGCTAATGCAATAGTCAAATTTTGGGGCCCATAAGATATTAATTTTAATAGAAGTAATTTATAAGTATAAATGCAGTTGTACTATCTTTCTTCCAATAATTCAACTCAAACCATTAAATTCCAACACAGAAGCTCTTTCTTAAGAAAGAGAAGTAAAACGCAAAATTTAGTTAATAAAGAACAAGTTTAAATACAATTTACACATGGAATTGCTCCAGTTGGACATCCTTGGCCTTGAGAGGAACATACTCCCCAAGATAAACCTCGAGATGATCTGCTAAAGAAGACTTGTCTATATTCTCATGGTGATAGGATTTGCAGACAAAATAGATGACTGTTTGAGCAACAAGCCCGAAGAGAATAACCTTGAAAAGCAGCAAGAAGCAAAGGATTCCAATCACAATTTTGATTTCAGTGCTCACCGGAGCAAACACCACACCACCCTCGAACAGCAACTGAATCCCAAGAAAACAAAGGACAAGCAGAAGAAACATGGCCGCTGCAACTCCGATCTTACCCTTTATCAGGGCCTTGCTCTTGATCATGGCTTTGATCCCATAAACATCTTCCAACACTGAAACAACGCTGGCCAGATGCCAAACGAGGGTGATGTAAACGAATCCTGATAAGTATAAGATGAAGAGAACAACAAAAATCACGACTCCAACGTTGCTAAGTCCTAGGAAAGCAACCGACGAGAGTAACAAGACTGCAGCAATGACGTTGTAGACCATAACAATGGTGAAACTCCAGAGAAAAGTCACAACAAGTCGTTTCCAAACCTTGGGCACAACACTCATGACCTTCTTGAAGGAGATCTCCTTGGCTGTGTAGATGCATGCAATTGTGTAAACAACAGCTGAGGTTGAGAGAAGCGAGAGGATGAGAAGGAAAGTGAAATATGCAGCTTTGAAGAGCCAAAACGCAGTCCATTCGGATGACAGTATATCAGACAGCTTGGTATACCTGGAAGACCCAACTCTGGTATAATTCAAGGCGTCCTGGTCTCTCAAGATGTTTATAAAGAGGAGCTGAGAGATTTGTATGTGAGCTAGGAAGATGAAAGAGAGAGGGAAAATAAGGGCTAGAGTTATTTGGCTGAAGATTTTTCTCCATGAAAATATGATTTTGAAGGATTCTTTCAGTATGCCAAAGAAACCCAGAAACTGAAGCTCTTCCTGCTCTCTATCCATTAGCAAGAAGATTAGTCAATTCAATCTGTTTTGCCTTTGATTCATCAAGGAATAGTTGTGTGATGGAGAGGAGAAGCTTGTGGAGTAATTATAGGATGGCGTTAGATATCAAACCAGAGTGGACCTACAAATTGTCAAATTGTCAAAATTGCCCTTCCTCTTTGTACCAAATTACCAAACTCTTCGGTGTTTTCCCTCGGATAATAAATGAATTTCTTAATGCATTTATAATTTAGAATCCCTCTGTAGATGGACAGGAAGTCAGGAACCAACAGAGAATTTAATAGCTAAAAGGATATGCATGTGGAAATTATTGGCATACTTCACATCCTTACCCCTATTCCATGAAAATGAAATGGTACCAAAAATTTCCTTAACCGTGGTAATTGTATGGGTATATTGGTAATTGTATTGCAAAGTGGGGCTTCTATTGTGGTGGGAACAAGTGAGCCTTTTTTTTTCCATGGAGGAGTGAAAAAAGCCGGCGAGGGAAAGTTCTTGGAGGGCCGAGTGAAACGTCCTTTGGATTCGAGCTCCGGTCAACTTTGCACCCACCCCCCAATTCCAAGAAACGAGCCGAGCGTATTTACTACGCCACCAGTCAAGGTCTAAGCGCAACAAATCATACCCATCGTTTCGTCAACGTCAACTAAAGCAAATCCTATTGCCATAAATGGGAAATTACATATATATATATATATATATATATTCTAGAAAAAAATAATTAATCTAATCAATTTGATGAATACAATACATTATGCTAATAATTAAAGTAATTGACAGACTAATGAAAGTGTGAGGGGACACAAAAGTTTTAACATTTTTGTTTAAATTTTAAATAGTTTATTAAAATAATTACTTTTTATTTAAATTTTTATCAATTTTTATATATATTTTTATTTTAATATAATAAGGACTCTAACAATTACTATAATTTTTTAATAATAATAAAATAACATCAAACTTTAAAAATTTCAAAAGTTTTATTCTTTTATTACATTCAATCAAATATTTATATTTTTATTTTTAACTAAATAAATTTTTATGACTAACGATTAATTAATTACCATCAATCTAAATTTCAACTATCATTTTTATATTCATGTGATATTGATATGAAAAGTAAAAATATTACGAGTTCATGTCATATAATATATCAAACCATCATTCATTAGAACTAATCAACATACCAAGTGATTACCACATGATATAGATTAATGATAAGTTACATTCATTATTTGATTTAAAATAAAACTATAATGACTTGATTAAGTTTAATAAAAGAATAAAAGCTTATTTGAAAGTTCTTAAATAGTTTAAGATTTTTTTTATATATTATACCTAATAAACCAATACATTTGATCCTTAAAAAAGGCTAATATATTTGAAATTCGATTAAAATTAGAAAGTTAATATAATTTTCAAAAAATAAGTTTTCACACCTTTCAAACCGTATTTATATATGGTATAAATATATATATATAAGCTTATGATAAAGGAAGAAGCCATCTAATTACATTTTATTTTAAAAAATATTTTATGTAACCATTAATGTCTTCTTCAAAAAATATAAATGAAGTTAAAAAATATTTTAAATTTTCATAATCTTAGTCTTACTTTTGTGTAAATTGACTTTTATACGTACATATAGATACATAGTTTTTTTTTTCCCCTTTTATGGAGGTAGATACATAGATTTCTTTGGCTAAAATTAATATAGCACATCCAACTACGTAATCAAAGCAGTTTAATCAAATCTGATTGGGCTGAAGCCTTAAAATCTAAGCTCGAATTTAAGGGCCTAGCGGGTAGTCTAGACCCGTAGAGGTAATAATTATACGACAGAGTACGAAGCAAATGATGTTCCGTCAAGAGTGAGAGACCCATTTTGTCACATATCACACATGATTGACTCAACTAGAACACATTGTACCTTGATTTTTACCGAAGGCTTTTACCATATCCCGTTTTAAAGAGCAAAAGAAGAGTCATTCTTTCCTCTTCTCTAACAGAAACCCATTTCTCCTATTATTTTCGGAATATGTCCTCCAATTCAGTGGTCGGTTCAGAAGAATTTTATGTTTGAGAAGGTTAAAATAAAAAATTTAATATTTATAAAAATAAAATTATAAAATTTTTTAAAAATTAAAATTTAAAATTTAAAAATTTTATAAAAAATTATTAAATTTAAAAATTTTATAAAAAATTATTAAATTTAAAAATTTTAAGAGGGAAGGGGACACCTACTACCCAGCCCCCCTCCGCCTCTGGTCCAGGCATATTTTCTATGAGCTCAAATCAAACTTCATAATTAACAAAAAGAGGGGGGAACAATCTACTGCACATGCTTGTAAGGTTAATGCTCTTCGGTCAACCTGGGTCTGCTTTTCTTGTTTGGTTCATTTTGCTTCTTTAGTGCTGACAAAGTTGCCCTTTTGGTTCCACATTCTTTATAATTTGATGCACATGTGTGAATGTATGTACGTCAAATTCTGCGAATGGCTAGTGGAGCTCAAAGCAATGACTTTCATTGGCCACTCCCATTTTTAATTTTAATAAAAAGTATATTTTCATTTTCTAATTAGAGCCATATAACATAAAAAAAATGACAAAAAAGGATATATTTCATTTTTAATGAGACAAAATACCTATTAAGTCTTTATATTTATGTATTGTTGTTCAATTTAATCTATATACTCTTTCTTCTAATTTATTAATTTTAAAAATTATTTTAATTTAACCTTTTCTTCTAACTATATTTAATTTTACGGTTAAAAAATGACATCAGTATTGATGCCAATGCTAACGTGACACATTTTGATGACATAATACCACATGGCACCTAACATAATGATGTGGTAATGTCATATGGTACTAATATGATGCTGTGTCAATGTTAACGTGACGTTGACATGTTGGCATGCCAATGCTTCATGGTAGATCAAAAATTTTTTAAATAAAATTTTTATTCCACATCATAGATAAAATTGAACAAAAATTTATAGTTTATGGATTAAATTGAACAAAATTAAAATATTGAGCTACTAAATTAAAAAAATATTTTAAAAATATAAATCTTTAATTAGATAATAGATATACTTATTAATAAGTCAAATATTTAAGTATCAAAGATTTATGGTATTAAAAAATATATATATATTTTCTTACTTTATTATTTGATTCTATAATATATATATTAATTTATATTTCTTGCAAAAATTAAGTTTGAATTCTCCTTTTACAAAAAAATTTTGAAAAAAATTTATACTTAAAGTCAAATTTAAATAAATAACTTGTATTTTATTGAAATAAAATAATATAAAAAGATTAAATAATTTTTTTCTTTTATTTATAGTAGTACAAAAATTTTAAATTTATTTGATTTAATTTTTAAAGCTGAACTCAAATTAGCAAAATAGGTTAATTTAGTTTTTTCTTTTAAAATAATGAAAAAAAGAGATATGGAGTTAGCGATAATTATAAAAATAATTTTTTGTTATGACTTAATTAATTTAAGTATGATAAACCTCTTATTACAACAATAGAATCTAAGCTACTGCACCTTTTTAATTTTTTATTTATTTTTTATATTTTTATTTTATTTAATATTTCAGGTTATCTTTTTAGGTGAAAATTTCTTAGATTAAAGACTGCATTTATGGTTAATAGAGTTAAATATAATTGAAAATATTTGTATAATTTTATTTTATATTTATAAAATTTTTATAGATTCAAATTAATAATTTAAATTTAAATTTAACAGAATTTGATTGTGTCATTTGAACTTAAATAAAATTATTTTTTAAAAAATTTTGAGTAAATTTAAATAAAAGTTAATTTTTTAAAATAAAACATAAATTAAGTAAGGGTTGAATAATTCTATAAGAATAAGTATTTATAAATTGTAAAAGTTTTAACTAAATCAACTTATTTTGCTAATTTAAGTTCAACTCAAGTTAAAAAATAAGTCAAATAAATTTTAAATTTTTATATTATTATAAATAGAAAAAAATAATTTATTTAATCCTTTTATATTATTTTATTCTAATATAATGTAAGTTATTCATTTAAATTTTATTTTAGATATGAAATTTTTTTGAATTTTTTTTATAGAAACATAATTTAAACTTAATTTTTTAAAAAAACATAAATTAATTTACATATTCTAAAATCAAATAATCAAGTAAGAAAAAATATATATTTTTTAACACCATAAATCTTTTACATTTAAATAGTTTGGTTTATTAATAAGTATACTTAAAGATTTATATTTTTAAAATATTTTTTTCAATTTAGTCTCTTAATATCTTAATTTTGTTCAATTTAATCACTATTTTATATTTTTGTTCAATTTAGTGACATGGCACAAAAAAATTTTTAAAAAAATATTTGATCTGTCACGTATCACTGATATGTCAGTACATCAATGCTACATCAGCATTATCACGTCATTTTTATTAGTACCACATGGCATTGTAACGTTATCACGTCAATACTATGTGATATGACACGTCATAAAAAATGTGCCATATTAGCATTGATGTTAACATTGACATCATCCTTTTAACGATAAAATTAAATACTGTTAGAGGGGGAGACTAAATTAAATTGATTCTCAATATCAATGAATTAAATTGTTTTGATTTTAAGTACAGTAGTTAAATCAAACAAAATATATAAATACATGAACTTAATAAGTATTTTGACCATTTTTAATATGAAAGACTCAAAATAATAAGAATTTAAGAGCCTCGATAAAGGATGTAATTGGATAAGTGGAGGATTATTCATCACCAAGGATCTTCAATCTGTCCGGGCAAAGACACATGGCACTAGCAATTAACGAATCATTGGTGTTCAATTTTTGTCTTTTGCAATCTTAGACACATTTTAATAGTAGCTTCCTATTCATGGAAAAGGACATTGACAGGTATATCAGCTTTACCAAAAGCCACTCAAGGAGGAGGCTCTCCCTCCCTCGCTGCCCTCGTCCCATTTCGCAATTGCAATCACCTCCCTTACCGATACATTTTTTAAACTTCACTGCAACCATCCCAGTAAATTAGCTTGGTTATAGGCTGCCTTTGATTTTGCAGTTATGCAAAATGTTTTTTTTTTGGTACATAAGAATAGGAAAGATTCGGTTTAAGACCTTAGAGTAGGAGAGTTTAACATATCGTTAATAAATAATGGATACAAATTTGTCAGATGATTATTTAAGGATGTCTTTCCTAATGGATAATGCTGAACGAAATTTGTAAGGAAATTTGCACATATGTTACGTTCTCTAAAATTATAATGAATATTTTGCAGTTATGCAAAACGTTAATATGTTTGTGAAATTTTTAAACTTGATGTATGACACGATCATCTTTATATGGTTGGTTAATTGTTTAATTTTGGTTCTTGGTGGTTTTTTCAATGTTTGTTTGGTTCGATTTTTTTAAAATTTATTTATCTCTTAAAAGTAAAAATCAAGCTAAATAAAATTTTAAAAAACTCTTAAATAAAATTTTGAAAAACTCTTAATAGCTTTTAAATTGAAAAAAAATTTAAATCAAACAAGTTCTTAATAATAATAAGTAAAAAGTGCAATTGGATATGAAGGTCAATAATATTTATAATATTAAAATTAATTAAACGTGTCACCTTTTAAGAATGACTTTAATTTATAAAGCTAGAGCAAGATTGATGTTGCGAATTTAGTGATTTGTTTATTTTTAATTAATTATTAAGGTTAGTAAAAAATTATTATGGTTTGGTTTCTAATATTTTGTGTTTTAACAATCCTTTTGAAAAGAGAAAAATAAGAAAATAAAGCTTAATTTTTTGAAAAGTCATTGAATTATTTGAAAAAATTTAAATAAATATTTATCATTCTATTACGTACAATAAATCATTATATTTTTATTTTGTATCAAATATATCTTTATATGATTAAATATAATAAAAAGTTAATTAATTATTATTAATTAAAATATCACTTGTTATTTTATAATTATATAATATTATTTAAAATATATTTATGTGAATGGTGAAATAGTACATGATCATATATTGATTAATGATAGTGAATTTTTGTAAATAATTTAATTTTTTTAAAAAATATTATATCTAAAAATAACAACCAAATTGAGTTTTATATAATTACATAAAATATAATTCAGGTAGTATTTTAATTTGGTTGATTTGAAACTCAAAATTAAAGCGGACATAACTAGTAACTTGGAAAATCGAAAAACAAACAAAAAAACAGGAGAAATTAAAAATAATAATAAGAAACAAAAAGGCAAAAGAGAAAACTAGAAGAGGAAGAGGGAAGAAAAAGGAATAATTTCAAAGCATTCTTTTTTCTCTTGTCCTTCCTCGTCCACCGAAAGGCATTTTTAACGCATGATCAATGGGGAAGAGCTTGCTAATACCCTCTTGCCGGCGATGGATCAAATCCATAATCGGGTCCCACGTGTACGATCATCATTAGCTTCTAAAAAATCCAACACAAACCCTTTTTGTGCACCGCAAACACACAGCAACAAATCCTCCTCAAGAGGGAAAACAAACAAGAAAAAGAAAAAAAAAAATTCAAAGAATCCCCGTGAAGAGCGGCGTCGTCTCTTTCACACCATCAGCGGCGAACACGCGGAAATTCTGAGTGCGTTTGCCGTTGTCTCAAGTCCGAAACCAACACTCTCTCACCACGTAGCAAGAGCAGACTTAAAATTCTACGTGGCAGTTAGTTATTGGTCCAATGTTTCATGTTATTGGCTTACTGTTATACCGAACAAAACGGATCGAAGCAAATAATATTTTAAGTTTCCAAGCTGGACCCACATTTTTGTTTATTAAGAATTAATAATTAAAATAAGAATAAAATAACAACACGCAATGCGGCAAGCGGCAAGCGGCAAATGGCAAATGGAAGTAAGGTACGTTTTAAAGTACACCGGCGGGCGCAGTATCCCTCACCTTCTTCTTTCTCACGTATGCAGGAAACAGCCTACTGTTTGTTTTTGTTTTTTTCTTTTTAACTTTTTACTTCATTTCTATTATTTTTTTAAACATTTTTTCATGCATGTAAAACCAATCAAACTTCAATTTCATCTATTTTTTTTCTTTATTAGGAAATGTTGTTTCTTTATGTTTTTTTTGGCCTTAAATATTGGTGAAGCATGAAAGGCAATCGAAATGATCAGAACCATTCAAATTCTTTTATCCAAATCTGTAATTCTTTTCAGTTACAGCAATCAAAATTCAATCTTTATTTTGTTTTCTAAACGGTGCAAACAGATTCTTTTTATTCTTCTTCTTCTTCTCCTCAAACAAAAATGGAATCTGAGAAACCAAATTTTGGTGCAATACTGGTTTACTTCTCGAAGCCATCATGGGCTTTCCTCGTTCTTCTTTTTACAGCAATAGCAATTCTCTCTCTTCAAATCTCCACAAAAACTATCCTTCCTTTTCAACTATTCCCCGTGTCCGGAGCACCGAAACAGCCCGACATCGCATCCGGTTCCGACCCCGGAAGTTGCGCCGGGATTTTCGGGGAGTTGCCCCGGAGAAAACATGTTATGTCGATAAAGGACTTCGGGGGAGTTGGCGATGGGGAAACGTCAAATACTGATGCGTTTAGGAAGGCGTTGGTTTACGTGCAGCGGTTTAGTGAGAAAGGTGGGGCTCAGCTCAATGTGCCCGAAGGGAGGTGGCTTACGGGAAGCTTTAATCTTACCAGTAATTTCACGTTGTTTCTCGAACAGGGTGCTGTTATTTTGGGCTCTCAGGTCAGAAATGCTCTGTTTGTATTAATTAATTTTGCGTTTCTCAATTTTTTTGGTTTAATTTGTTGGGTTTTATTGGATTGTCCGGAATTAAGTGGCAGACTGTTTACTATTGATAAGAGGCTGATTCAAACCTGACACATCCAAGTTGAAAGTTTTTAAGTTTTAACTGTTGGAAGCTTTGTAGTCTCCGTTTTTTTTTTTTGTCTTTTTGAAGTTGTTTAATTTCTTGGGATTAAATTGGAATCTCAAGAAATAAGTTGGCTGATAAATGTTTATTGAATGTGAGTTTCTTTGATGGTTCTCTCATTTTCTGGGGTTCGTGCTGTAAATAGGAAAACAGAGTGGGCTACTCTGTTTCCCGTGTGTAAATTGTTTCTTCTTCTCCTACAACTTTCAGTATTTTGCTCTTAGTAATCGAAGTATTCTTGCCCTCTCCCAGCTTAAAATTAGGGAAGAAAAGAACCTTGTATTAAGTGAAAAAAAAAGAAGAAGAGGAGCTTTACATAAAGTTGGGTGAAAAAAGAGGGCAGATTCTATTAGTGATTGTTTGAAACGTAGCTAGGTTTGCTCATGTCGTGTTTGCCCTGCGTGTTGATCTTTCTCATGGCGTTTTTTCTTTAGGAGAAAGAAAGTTGGTGCTGCTGATGTGCAACTTCAACTAATGGGGCCCCACTAAACATATTTCGTTTCTCATTTCAATTTAGGTTTAGCTGTTTTCTTGTGTATGATTTCATTGGTTCTATTGAAGAGAGAGAATGCCATGAATGCTTTGAGCAAATCAAGATATATTTAATTTTTGGGTTGTTTGAATCAAGATAATTGAATTAGAAACTTGTAAGTCCTACTAGCCAGTAAATGAGCAGTGTGTCATCTGGAAACAATTTTTTAATAAACTTGAGAAATACTAGTTGTTCTTTCTAATTTGTTTTGGTCATCGCATTAATTTCTTATCAACTTTTTGCTAGACATAAGTGCTATGTAGTGGTGGTGATAGGTGGCTGATCATGTTTCTATGCTTCTAGTCTTTAATTAGTAAATTTTGAAAAAAGAAATTTGTGAATGCTTGCGTTTATTTCTTTGTTTTTTTTTTTTCTAATTAGTTGCTTAAAACTGCTGGTTTTTAATTTTTGTGTTCATGAATTATAGGTCCCAGAGGAATGGCCTATTGTAGAGCCACTGCCTTCTTATGGTAGAGGGAGAGAGAGATTGGGAGGAAGACACATAAGCCTTATTCATGGAAATGGTCTTACCAATGTTGTCATCACAGGTGATTTTATTTTGATTCGTTCGGAGAACATGTTTGGAGACATTGTTATGGTGCTTTGATGATTAAAAATGGAAAGAGAAAGAAGAGTTGCTTTAACATTAGTGAGTTAAAAAATAAACCACACTTCTCTCTTTAGAAAAAAGAAAATGTTCTCATTGCCTGAGAAATCACATTGACCTTGTTGTTGTACTCAGGAGTAAATGGACTCCCCTTGAGTGCTTATAGCCATTAAATTTAGTATGGTGGACAGCCGGGAATCATTCATCGTACTCCATCATTAATATCAATAATGATGTTTCAATTTAATTTTTTCTTCATTTCTAGGATACAGTAAAAAGCACAAATTCACCTTGATAGCATTTATATGGAGAGTGAAGTAGCTCTGCATTTATCTCCTAGCATATGTAATTTTGTGTTGTTGAATTAGCTAAAGCTACCAGAATATGGCATTATGGATGAATATATTGCAGTTTGATTCCTCTGAAAGAAATTCTTTATATTTTTACTTGACCATTGGTAGAAACATTTTCTTCTTATTATAAACATTTAAATTGGGAGGATCTTAAGCAGTTCCATGAAAAAAAGAACTGTGATCTAAAAATTGTTTATGGCTGGTTCTATAGTTGCAGCCAGCCTAGGAATTTATTTCATTTTGCTTTCTCAAATTAGATTAAACTAATTAGGGCTTATAGGTGATAACAAAATGAATGCTTTTGTTATGCATGTTAGGTGTTATATTGAAAAGCTCAAAAGTATCTAAATTGACACTTTGATCTATTATTTCTACTAGTTGGTGGATTCATTTAAAAGCAGTCAAATAGCTTGATGTCTTGAGTTTCACATAGCAGCTAGCTATTTAGAAGTTTAGCATTACTATGGCAACTATTACCATGAAACTTGTCTGTGCAGCATGTCTGGCATCAGAAGGATTTCTCAAGAATGTGTGATAAGTTGTTTTGGTTTTGTAGGACAGAATGGGACAATTGATGGTCAAGGTAGGATGTGGTGGGAATTATGGTGGAACAGAACGCTAAAGCATACAAGAGGCCACCTCTTAGAACTAATGAACTCTCATAACATTCTTATCTCCAACCTAACCTTCCTCAATTCTCCATTTTGGACCATTCATCCTGTTTACTGCAGGTTTGACCTCTCTTGCTTCTTGTAGCTCATTTTATGTATTTGTTTTGTTTACTTTTCCGAGCATTAGTGTTTAGTTCTATCAAGGTAAACAGAAGTGTCAGCCTCTTTTGCTCCAGTGTGAAGATGAGATGCATGTCATGGTACTTGATAGAAGATTATTATCTCAAGATCGCTCAACTCTGAATTCTCTCTGATAATTTATACCCCAAAATTGCTTATGGGACATACTGAAAAGAACTTGAGGTTGCGTTTTGTTTCCCATTACTACTGTTTTGTATCCTAAATTTTATGGGTAATACAGGCATCGAATAACATAAAAATTATGATTAATTGGGTTGGTGAATCCTTTCTCACAGTTTTCTTTGAGATTAGCGTTATAATAGAAAGACTAACTGTTAGTTTTTCTGCTTTTTTATTCAGCAATGTTGTTATTAAGGGCATGACAATATTGGCTCCGCTTAATGCCCCAAATACAGATGGAATAGACCCAGGTATGTTAGTGCTATTCTCCATCTTCTTGTGTACTTTATTCCACATTGCATCTAACTTATAACAACTCAAACCTCATAGTGGAGGCATCTTTTCTAACATTCTCATTATAATTTGTGCAGACTCAAGTACCAATGTATGTATTGAGGACTGCTATATCGAGAGTGGAGATGATCTTGTAGCAGTGAAGAGTGGATGGGACCAGTATGGCATCACCATGGCACGACCAAGCTCAAACATTACAGTGAGGAGAATTTCAGGCACTACGCCAACTTGTTCTGGTGTTGGCATCGGTAGTGAGATGTCTGGTGGGATTTTTAATGTAACTATTGAAGATATGCATGTTTGGAATTCGGCAGCTGGAGTGCGCATAAAAACTGACAAGGGCAGAGGGGGATATATTGCAAATATCACGATAAATAATATAAAAATGGAACGAGTCAAAATACCCATTAGGTTCAGTAGAGGCTCCAATGATCACCCTGATGACGGATGGGATCGTAAAGCTATCCCTACAATAAAGGGGATATTCATCAGTAATATTTTTAGTTTGAATTCAACAAAAGCTCCGGTACTGGCTGGTGTCCAGGGTGCCTCATTTGAAGGGATATGCTTAAAGAATGTTACGCTAGTTGGCCTTGCATCAACTGCAACATGGCACTGTGAGTTTGTTTCAGGTTGTACCAGTGCTGTGTTTCCATTGCCATGTCCCCAGTTGCAGAACAATGGCTCTTCACCATGCTGCCTGTAGGCTCAATTTTGTGGTGAGTTCCTGAGTGCATATGGAAATTTTAGGTTGAAATTTCTTTTCACATGGATGCTTTGAACAAATTGGACTTTGAGGTGAATCAATTCACAACACGGTTAGTTGGCCACGGTTGTTCATATGAATTTTCCTCTCTCTCCAAGTGAGGAGATATGAAGTTAGGGTGTCAAAAGCTGCAGACTAGAGGGGCTGCTGATTGTGTTAGCATCCTGCAATTTTGTCGAAGATATAATTTACTGAGGCAGTTGGACTTGCTTGGGTGGACGATTTGGCTGGTGATAACTGGATTTTGAAGATGGCTTTTCTTTTGATATTTCATCTTATACTTTGAAAATTTATTGCTCAACAATGCTTAGGTTGTACATGAAAAGGTTCACTGATCCCGTGGAAAGAAAACCTAACATCTTTAGAGTCCTCAATAGACAGAGAACATGTACAAAGAACTCGTATAATTCATTTCAGTATTGTAAAGTTACATTCAATTGTGTTTTCACCCAATTCATTACTTGTCCTACATCTTGAATGGGTTGATTTTGTAGGTACCACGGCATGTAGGTCTTTAATGTTGGAAATCAGTGTATTTAAGCCATTATACATTTGTTAAAGGAAATTATAAAATGAAATAAACAGGGCATGTCAGAGGCACCACTGCAAAATATATGAAAGCAAGCATTATCGTGCACCAAAAGAGCAAAGCAAGATTTATCTGGAAACAGTTTACCTAGTTTCTGCAGCATTATTCTGTTTTAACATCATAAAGCAAGAACATTTTCTGGGTATTTTCCGGGTCACTGGTCCCATTTTTTATGATCAGTTGAATGGTTCTGAAGGTTAATGATAATCATGCACTTCAAAAGAGTGTATAAAACTTTGCTAACAGAAACTTCTACCCCTTTTCTCATTTAGGTTTTGAAAAACAATTTAATTTCATTTTATCTTTTGTTTCTTTCCAGTTTATTCTCTAATTATTATCTCCTGAAATCGGGATGTGAAAAAAAAAAGAAAAGAGAACAAATGGATATTAAAGTCTCTTAAATGGGAAAATTAGATACATGTTGTGCTAGAGTAGATGGTTTTAGTAAAAACAATACATATATGGATTTCTTTACCATTTCCAGAAGACATTGGAACCACACTTGTATTTGTCCTTTCCTTCACATTCCAAGTCCAAATCATCAGAGATGAATGGTACTTTCTGCATAAACAAAATAAAAAAAAAA
>NW_018397255.1:6308839-6335424 GCF_002168275.2 Theobroma umbraticum | reverse complement strand
AAAAAAAAAAAAAACTCAACCAAATATCAGCATGAAAGCATCAACTGAAACTTGGAAAAAAAAAAGCATAGGTGAGAGTTGAACCTTTTGCTTTGCGAGATCTTGGCAGCCAGTGAAGTTCTCAGGGAACTTGCAGGTGCCAAATTGAACTGTGTATGCTCTGGCAAAGTTTGCTCCACTTGTGGCCAGCCTCTTCTTGTCATTCAATTCCTGCAGCAATATTGACAATAACCATTGATCACCAACTTCATCAGGTTCAGCAATTTTACTCTCACAAAATCAATAGGACTGTGTTGATTGACGTTTTTCAGTTTTCATAGCAAACAAACCTTGTTAGCTTTGCTCTTTTCAAGGTATTCATCGAAGACACTAGCATTTGCAGAAGAGGAGGCAGCAGCTGTGGTGAAAAGGGTAGCTGCCAAATAGAGCATAGCAGCTCTTCTTCCTTCACTGGCACGTGATTCTTTGGGATCAGAAACTTTAGCCTGCTGGGCTCTGATCACAGGCAACTTGCGACCGCCAGACACAACTGGGGAAGCAACTGATGGCACTGAAGCAAGCTTGGCATTAAGCTCAGATGACCCAGTGCCTGAGATGGCATAGTTGCATGCCAAAACGCTCGAGTTCATGGCTGCCATTGCTGCAAAAGGAAATTTGTTTACTACACCAAAGAAATGGAGCTTAATTGGCTTTTTCCGCAAAGTCCTTTTGAGTAATAATAGATTTGTGAATGAGGATATTTGATAAGGAGTGATGTGGCAGGAGGAGATGATGAATTGGATAAAAGATTGTGGTTCGAGTGTGGATAAGGTGAGATTGCCTCACTCCTATTGGCAAACTTTGCTCTTCATGCTATTTTTGGTGCAACTAAAGTTGTGTGGCAAGCTTGAATTTTGGGCCCACTTTGGAATCTGAAATTTGTGCTTGGTATCTCTCTGCTTCACTGGGAGCCAGGGGGCTCTGGCCAGATAACAAGATTTACAACTCCAATGCTTTTGCATCAAGCTTGGAAACTTGAATAGGAGAATCATCTCTTGGAATATTTTAATGTCTTTTCATTTATGTTTATTAAAACACTTTATTAATGTTTATTCCCCACAAAGCCCTTCAATCTGATTCTGCAAGTTAACATTACAGCAATACACAACCTGAACCTAACTGCCATTTTCAGACTCATTCCTGTTTTATGAATAGAGGGCCATTTTCTGGTAGCTGTAGCTTGACTCTATCACGAAATCCGGAATGTAAGACACCCATATGTGGTCCTGGATTCTTTGAATTATGGCGTTGATTGGTCTGCAACCAAAGCAAAGCAAAATATAGAAGAAGGCTTGCAAAAGAGTGAAGCTGCGAATAAAAACTGCACAGAAACAGTACTCACTCCAGCACACAAAGTGAAGTAAAAGCTTCTTTCAAAGAGTCTGTCTGCTTCAGGACCTTCACTTAATTGTTTGGCATAAAGGTCAAAAAGGTTATATGATCAGATTATCATAGTAAATTAATGTCATGTTATTATCAATTATGATATGTCAATACAACATGTTATCATCAATTATAATATGTTAATATATTACATCAATAACACGCGATATATAATGACAAATAATATTTTGATTAAGTCAATCATTAATCATAAATATTTTTTAACTCAAAATAAAAATATAAAAATATATTTAATTTAAAATAAAAATAAATAAATTTGACTGTAATAAAAGTTTAAGGACTTATTTAAAGTTTTTGTAATAATTTAAGAGTTTATTTTATACATTATGTCATTAAAATTTAACTATTTTATAATTAATATAACAAAAATAAATTTGAGAAAATTGAACTTGATTCTATTATGGTTATATTCGAAAAAATTTTCATTAATTCGATTATGAACTAAATAATTATCTAATTTGGTTAATCAATTATTCATCCATTAAAATTATATTTCTAATATCGATTTGATTAATTTTCATAGCACATGCAGTTAAAATTACATTTTAATCAAAGTAATCGTTTGTATGGTGCCATTTTACTAATTTCTCAACCGAATTTTCCATCACCTTAAAAATTTCCAAACTAATTTTTCTTTTATAAAAACAAAAACATGGAATGAGGGGGTCATTCGTTTATATAAACAAAACACTATATAAGGAAAAATGGCCCCGTGTGTCACAATTTTGTAGCACCAACTGAAACTTGAATCATAAAATTTTATACATTTACTAAAAATATTAAAAATTTTCAATAGGAAATATGAAAAAAAAAAAGTTTTTAAATTCAATTATATTAAAGTTTATAATGTTGCAATTAAAAGGGATATTATTGTAACTCAAAGGTCAGTAATTGCAGTTGAAAGACTAGGGAAGTTGCAAAATCAAGAAAAGGAAAGGGAGATTGACAATTGACATGCTTCATATTGCCCCAGAAGTACAGGCACCTGTTAGGAAATAGAATAACATGTCATAACACTAAATGGTTTGCCAGAAAAAAAACACCTCAGGGTAGGTCCTGAAATACAAAAGAACAAGAATATCTTCGAAAGTTATATGTAAAACAAGTTTTCTACATATAAAGTCCTTCTGGCACCCCTTCTTTCTTCTTGAACATCACCTTTTCCTTGGCCTTTTTAAAGTCTGCATGCGTCACCTGAAATATGGGATTTTACAAAATCAAACGCTTAATTCAAGCAATTACCGATGAATGCCTTGATTTAGATAAAACTTCCAGAAGCAATCTGAATCATATCAACCATGTACTAATGAGAGTGACTCAGGATACGGATTACAGGTGCTGATGACAAGCCTAATTCTACATAGGCAAGATTACAGTTCCAATTACAGTCTACCATTATGCAAGCCCAAAACATAAGCAGGTTATCAAGAATATAAACCTAAAATAGAAGAAAACAGAGCAACTCTACTTGCAGAGTGCAAAAACCAGGGAGTTTATTGCTGTCTCACGAGGGATCATCATTAGCAGCAGGAAACTTCTTGATGCTACACTTTTCAATTAATTCATTTATATTTATTGTTTAACAGTGAATGATATGCGAAAATGTCCCGTTCTCTACTGCAGGAGATACATCATTCTGCAATGTAATTCTCAAGTAGATAGAATGACATAAAATATCTGTACTTAATCCTCTCCTTTTTTTTTCCCCCTTTTCTCACAATACAATGAAAAATTAGCATATCACATTGCATCCTATGAAAACTTGAAAGGAAAAAAGAAGAAGAGAATTTGATGTATATTTTTCTATATTGTTAAAGCATTTCCAACTCAATCTGGAAGTTAGAAATAAAATACCTTCACCTTATAAGAAAAGAGAGTACAGAATTTCTTTATTAGGAATTTATATGACTCACCTTCATGCGACGCTCCCTTAAAGCAAGTAAACCAGCTTCAGTACATATTGCCTTTATATCTGCCCCAGAGAACTCATCTTTAGTCATAACAAACTCTTCCAAGTTGACATCATCAGCCAATGTCATCCTTGATGTATGTATCTGCAGTCCACAGTTTTAAATGTGGCTAAGTATAATAATGAATCAAGCTTTATAGACTCAACCTACATAAAGAAAAATTAGAAGCGAGAGAAAGACATATTCAATGTACAGCTTCAACACAATCATGCAATGCCACACATGCCTGGAAAATGCGCCTCCTTGTTTTGATGTCAGGGAGAGGAAATTCAATCTTCCTGTCAATTCGACCAGGGCGAAGTAAAGCTGGATCAAGACTTTCAATTCTATTTGTTGCAAGAATAACCTTGACATCTCCTCTTGAATCAAAGCCATCTAATTGGTTCAGCAACTCCAACATGGTCCTCTGAATTTCACGTTCACCACCAGAATGGGCATCGTACCTGTGGGGTATTTTAATGAGAAATATTGCAAGTGTCATTCCATCAAGGCATAACTGTTTCACTAAATTACCTCTTAGTACCAACTGCATCTATTTCATCAATAAAGACAATTGAAGGGGAGAGATCATCAGCAACTCTGAAAAGTTCCCTCACTAACTTGGGACCATCTCCCAAGTACTTCTGAATTAACTCACTGCCAACAACACGTAAGAAAGTTGCTGATGTAGAATTTGCCACTGCCTGCACAAATGATATGACAAGCTCAGACTTTATTGATACAGCAAAGCCAACCAGTGCAGTCAAGCATGCCATACTAGTGCAAACAAATAGCTATTACCAAAATAAATAAAGGGATAAAAGAGTAGGAAGCATAACAATGAATTTATTTTCCATAGTAACTCAATCAAAAAACACAAATTGTAGTCACATAGAATTTGGGTCCTCTGGTATGCGTGATCATGTCTGTGCCTCAAAACCTAGCCACTGAAGGAAACTAACCTTGATGTTAAGATGATGAAGGTAAGTATAACCCATCATGCAAATAGAATTAACAGGGGTAAAAAGCCCATAAATGTAGCGAAAGACTCAAAACCTAGCCACACATGGATGTCCCATTATAACCGATGGAAGATTAATAACAAACTGAACATGAAACAACAATGGGCATAAAAAATAAAACACTCAATGTATGAAGACCAGGAAAAGATTTTCACATTCTAGCAAGTTAAGAAACTCCCGATATAGATTAATTATGAGGATGTTGTCTATGCTTGTCCAAGAAATTATACACAATAGACGTTTTAGGAATTCAGTTGTCTTCGTGCAACTAAAAATATGGCCCATCCAAACTGATTTTTGGAAGTTTTTCATCTCTGATTAATTTTGAAAAACAGAGGGGTGAGAAAAGAGAAAAGACAAAGTCATCAATGATTACAGATAGATACCCATATAAACAAAATAGTCTGGCAGGAAAAGATAAGAATGCACACCTTTGCAAGCAAGGTCTTGCCTGTCCCAGGCTCTCCATACAAAATAACTCCTTTTGGAGGTTTGATACCAATGTCCTCATATAATTCAGGATGAGTAAGAGGCAGCTCAACTGCCTCTTTAATCTCCTGTATCTGGGCATCCAATCCTCCTATATCGGCATAAGATTCCAATGGAGCCTTTTCAACCTTCATCACCGATACCATTGGATCGACTTCATCTTGCAGAAGTCCAACTACAGAAAGAACCTGAGAGGTCACATACAATAAGAGAGCATAAACATTTCTTTCCAGGAACAGAGAACTGACCTGAGATAAACCATAATATCTTTGAGAAAATGCTTAACAATCTAATAAAAGAGCAGATGCAGAAGTATCAAATGCAAGAACAGAAATCAATTTATCCATTCAATATAAAACCCATTGAAAACCAGGTTATTTCAGTTAGATATTGCATCCACAGTAGGGGTTGAATCATATCCCCAAGGACTACAACATGACCCAACTAAGATTGCAAACAAACCAAGTTGATAAGCCAAACACCCCTACTTGAGCTCGTTCCCTCAAATTCTATATCAAGCTCATGTGCGTTCATTTCTTGAGAATAAAGAGCTTGAGCATATTGTTAACTGATTTATAAGTTGAAGCTCAATTAAACGTTCATTTTAAAGCTCATCTAGGACATACAGTTTAAGCTTGGATAAGAATAATATCAAGATTAAAACCCAGTTATCTAGTACTACAATTTGCACATGAATTCACTCATATATCATAATTGTCCAACCACTAATTTGAAGCCTAATCGAATAGTTTCACTAGCATTTGAATCTACAATGCATAGACAAAACTTCAGCATACAAATAGCTCAGTAAGGTTTCAGCTAAAAACAAACTTATTAAAATTATCTCATTATGAAAGGTAATATCTTGGAGAAATTTCCCTAACATTGGCTCTAAATTGCATATGCAGAAGTTCACCTCATAGTTCTATTTGAATTACCTTATTATGCATCAAAATAGCACAACCAGGCTCCAGCTGGTCTTTATCGACAAACGATAAAATGCCCACATAGTATTCAGGGCCAACGGACGACGAAACAATGGCGTGATTCTCATCGATGAGTTCCTCCAAATTGCCCACACTCATCGGGGAGCCTCTCAAATCATCGACTTTAGATCGGTCTTCCTCGGCTTTCTCTTCCTGGGGCTTTAGCCTTTCCTGGTTAGCGACGAACTCTTCTTCCATTAGTAAATAATCCTTGATCCGCTCCAGCTTTAACAGCCGAAGCTTGCACTTGCTGAGAGGGGTTACCGTTGGAAGCCGCGCAGCCGCTTCTGGACCCTTTTGTTTTCGTTGCTTCCGACCCACCCTGGCCGGGGGTGCAGCTGGCTCGAACTTCTTTTCCTTCTTGTCGGACCCATCGGATTTCCGGTCCCCGGGAAGACCCTGCCGGTTCAGACCACCTGGTGTTCCCTGACCCATGCCTTAGACTATTGCTTTACAGAGCGATGGAAAATGTAGGTGGTTTTGTTCAGATTTTGGCTTTGGGATCAAGCCACCTGCTTTATACGGGGAGTTTTCTTTTTCTTCAGTTCCGCCTCCTATATTTCCTTTTTCCCTTTTAAATAATAGAATAAACCCGAACTTCGAAGGGTTGAAAGGTAAATTCATGGTGAAAATATTATTTTTAAAATCAGGGGAGGAGAGATTTAATTAAGAATATCGTATACGTATTAATGAATTAAATATTTAAATATAATTTATTATTAAAATTAAAATGTATACTTTTCGATTTTCATTTATGAAAAATTCGACGACTAAAGTTGCTATTAGCTTTAATAGGACTAACATGGAACAGCTGGGTGGCTTTGCAATGAAACTTGATAGATGCACTGCAATCCCAAACAAAATTGAGGAGGTGTATATAGAGAATTGAGGTTGGTATGGGAGTCAGGATTATGCAAGATTGATCTACAAATTGATAGCCGGTTTCTCAATTGACGAATCCATGTATCAACTCGGACCTTATAAACGCCATCGAGATGTTACTTCAAAGACAATGTGGTGTTCATATAAGGCATATATACAGGGAAGCCGATGTCTTAGCAGGTTCTCTTTGGAAGAATCTTTTTATTTTATAGTTGCTAGAGAGATTATCTCCTTAGATTGATTTGTCTCCTTAAATAATATCTTTAAAAAAAAAATAATTATCACAAAGAGATAATTTTGAATAAATATAAACATACATTTATCAGTCTTTCTTAATAACATTAATTTTTGTCATCAATTTTCTTAAATATATAAAATTAAAAAAGTTACATTCTGTTTTAAAAAAAATAATTTGGAACGAAAAATTCGATAAATAGTAGATTCTAAAATGAGCATTTAGTCAAAATATCTAAAAAAAATTAATAATTGATTGCGTGGTCCGAAAATGTTTTTTAAGAGCCGAGGTAGCCAGGAACTGATTATACATGTTATGCGAAACAACATAAGAAGAGATATAAAATAGTATTAAAAAAAATAAAAATCAAACAAATTCAATTGCAATTTTATTAAACAGCAGTTTAAGATATTTCAATATGTGATTTATTAGTTAATATATTATTTTTAATTTAAAAAATAAAATTCAAAATTTTAATTAAAAAAAATGAAAAACAACAGCTCAAGACACAATCACACAAAATTCCTCAAGTAAAAGGACAAACGTTGAAGAAATCATGATAGAACCATCCCACCACAATCAAAATCAAAATTGCATCATTTATGTACATTAGAATCACCCAAGTAAAAATCGATTCCATCCTCTACAAGAGACCACAACCAGCATGGAGCCCCCGTCGAGAATCTGGAGAACCTAGATGACTAAGTAAGTAATTTATTATTATTTTTCTAACTGTTACTTGCAAGTTTTTTATTTCATGTAAAAGTGAAAACTCGATGGAATATCAAACACTTGCTCAAACAGCATTTTGTATTCCAAATGTCATCCCTCACGTCAAGTTTTGGGTGTTATCTGTAAACTCAAATTCAACTGTGCTGTCACTTGATTATAATTTAAATGCTAAGGATTGGAATGGATTTGGGCAGAAATTAATATTAATTTAGATTCTAATTCTCTCTTATATTAAGAATATACACTAAGAATATTCATTTGTCTGCATTATTGAAGATTGCAACGTATCAACAAAAATTCTTAAATTTTTTAAAAAGTTAAACGAATCAAAAATTGATGATCTATCTGTATGCTTTCAATTTTTAATCTATATGCGAAAGGAAATGCCACAGCAATGGCATGAGGGAAAGCCAAAAGAGAATCATACCTTACACATGTATGTAGTTCAAAAATTATTCATGCCTCACTAGGTGCACAAATGAACCATAGAAAACAAATAATTATAATTACTGCAAGAATATTTTTAAAGTTCCATCTAATTAATCTGCAAAAGAATAATGTACTTAAAAGACTTGTAGCCCTATTTTTCTTTTGCATACACTAGCTACTCAAGTCCTAGCTAGATAAGATTATATATATGGAAATCAAGTATAAATATAGGAAGATCTGAAGATTGACCCAATATTCTACTTAGCGGAAAAGATTAGCTCAAGAGGTTCAGAAATTAAGAGATTCCCACACCAAGAAAGTCTATCAAGGGAATATCCTTGTGCTTGATTGATCCTTCTCCTTGAGAAACTATATGCAGATTCCATAGTGCAGATCGGTTATCAGTGAACTTCACTAAACCTCTCCTGCACGTCTCACCTTCACTTCCAAAATTTGAGAATGTGAATGAATGATGAACGTGAACAGCCTTGGGTCCAACGAAATTACTGCAGCCTTTCTTAACTAATTCATCCTGATCACTTGCCCTGACATAATCTTTTCTTTCTCTACTGAGACCATCATAATAACCTGATGAATCGTTTGTGATTGTTGATCCACGTCCACTCAGCCAAGAAGGTGATGAATTTGAAGAAGACAGTAACGAGAAACCCTGTCTGTCATGAGTGACTTGAAACCTGCAAAACCCTAACTTGGAGTCAGACTTTGGTTGGGGCCTCGAAAACCCTTCAAATTTACCACCAACATTGTTTTTCTTGGAATGATCAGGATTTCCCCGGCCAGTTCTCTTGCTATAGATTAACAGTTTTTCTCTTTTTCTTCTTGCCATGATAACATGGTAATGATTCTTGACAGCATTATCAGTTCTTCCGGGGAAAAGCCTAGCTATAGAAGCCCATTTGTTTCCTTGAATCCCATGAGCAGTGAGGAGCATCTCTTCTTCCTCTTCTGTAAATGGCTTTTTGTTGATATTAGGATCAAGTTGGTTGTACCATCTCAGTCTGCAGCTTTTGCCTACAAAACATACCAAGACAGTGAATACATAAATCTATTTCTTAAAACTAGAGCAAGTTTGAGAGATCAGATAATAGAAGAGAGATCTAAACCGATATGTCACCTGATCTTCCCTGAAGATGTTGCGCAATGAAATTCCAATTCTTGGGACCATACTGTTCAACAAGCTGCTCAAGTTTCTCATCTTCAGCTGGTCTCCAATGCCCTCTATGGCAACTTTTCTCGCTATCACTGCTATTGCCTCTAAAATTTCCCATCAATAGTTATGACATCAATGACACAAGAAAGAAGATCACAAAAGGTTTAAGAAAACATAAAAAGAAGAAATACTCCCCTAGTGAGAATTATAAAAGTAGGTTGGTTTTAAGAGTTACAGATGAGAAGTCGCTTTTTTTCTGTATGCAAGATAGGGTGTGCTATTTATATATGCATAAACAACAACTGATGACTCTGAGTATGTTTACGAGGCCATTGACTCATTGCCTATTAATTTTTCAAATTAATATTCTTCCATCCACCCCATTTCTCTCTCTCTCTCTCTCATGTATGTCCAAATTTAGGCATAAGGCAAGCTTATTACTTCTATCTGATGTTCTCATCCTTCCCAAAACAGCTTTGCATTATTTATTTTTTAGCAAGTTTGGAAGTAGTTTGTTCGATGCAGTTTATTAGAGTGATGAAAATGGGAATTTAATTAATTTTATGAAAGAGGAAGTTGGTGAAATAATTGCTGTCAAAACTGGTTTTGGTGTAAGGTTGCTTTGTTTAAATGGTAACTTTATAAGCATAATTCTTGTTGTGCAGCTATAGCCTAGCTATATGTATATACACAACTTGCACCTTAATTACAATGCTTATTTTTCACCCACAGTTGAATTGAAGTTCCACCTTAGTTACCAAGCACATGATGATCAACTTCATAGCAAGAAAAGCTTATAACTAATTAAACAGTTAATCCCTCTGTGATTTTTTTGCATATTTGATGAAGACAACTCAACAAAGTTAGTTCATTGCAATGGGAATGGCAAAATTCCTCATCAAAGCAATATGGGATTCCTTTATCTTTCTTCAAAAAGAGAGAAAAGAAGAAAAAGGGATGGGGTGGGGGGGGTGTGAAATAGAGTAGATTTACATAACTTTTTCAACAAGGATTTATAATGCCTTTCCAATTCTATGCAATGCAGTCTATTCTGGCAAGTCTTCAAAGATAATCACACAGAATTGGATTGATATTTGAGAGTTTTGGAGAATTATAGTATTTGTAGGAGTAAAAACATAACATGCACATTGCTAGCATTTATTGTAGTGCACATTCTTTTCTGTTTTCCATCATATTCTGCCTTAAAATCCTCATTATGGAATGCAGTTTTCTAAGTGAGTGTCAATCTTTATGTAAAATGAACTTATAGCAGTTATGGCACAGGGTTTGCTGTGTACAATGGAAGCTTATATGGCATCATCAAGGGTAAAAGGAAATAGTAGAATTCTTACAAAGTACATATCCCTTGCCGTTTGATTGTTACTTCTATTACTTACTTTTGGTTTTTATAAATGAAAAATACATTTGAATATCAAGGGATTATAGATAAACTCTACAATTTTTATTTAAATAAAAAAAATACATTTTTCATTCTACTTTTACATAAGTTAATTATATATATATATCATAATAAATGTTATATTTTAATTAATTATCTCTAGTTAATCAATTATGTATATTGGTTTTAATATATATATATATATATATATATAAATGCTGTTAAAGATGGGAAATTTGATTTAAAATATATTAATTCCTTGTTAATCTTTTTAATGTTAAAGTGTACTTGACTACAAGAAAACGAAACAGAAAAAGCAGCACAAATTAATTTTCTGAGAAAAACTTTCTGCAAGCATAATAATGAAGGAGGTAAGGTATCCACAAATAACTTAAAGTATTTGAGAAAGTGACCCAAATCAGAAAGTTGAAGAACTAGTGATTATTCAAACAAGTTATCTAATACTCTATCAAAGTTAGTTAAAACTTCAACATGGGGCATAAGCATATAGCTCAGTATGGAGATCATGTACATATAGAATAAATAACAACTTTAGACAAGGGAAAAACGTTTAACCAAGCCTAAAAGCAAGGAGGAAAAAAGAGCCATTTGATCTTATGTTCATGTGTATGGATTTGGCTCTTCTCTATTACATTTTAATTGCTTATGTACATATTCATCTTGACACTACACCATACGAAAAATTAAAGATACCCCTGATGAAGAGAAAATCCACAAATACATGTTTATCACTAAGATTCTTCCTCTGCATGCTTTTCATATACTTTGGAAGATTTTTTTTTGCTTTATTTTATTGCAAAGTTTGCCTTAGTTTTGCATGGGAACCAAATTAGTACTCTAAACACGCCTATTACTAATTAAACATAATACAAGCTACTAATATATGCCTATTTCTAATTAATTAGTACTTGGGACAATGGGTTTGAAAGGCGTGCTTGATGAAATCTAGAGTTTTAGTTATTTCTTCGTACAATACAAGTTTGTTTCGATCATTCACTAAAAGGATGGAAACTGCAACATACTTTGTTGAAAGTCAATTTCCTTTTGCAATTGTACATGTTTTCCCTTTTGCACAAGTCAGACGTTTTATGTCAGTAGAAGTCTTTAACCAGTAGCATAAAGACTTTGAATGACATGGTGACTTAATATTAATAAAATTATTTTTTATAAAAAATATATATATATATATATATATTTCTTTCAGATCTTCTAGAATGCATAGTTTAAAAAGGTGGAGGCATATAAATATTTGTTTATAGTCCAAAAATTTGTTGTAGTCTTAATATATATATATATATATATATATATATATATATATATTCCTCTTTTTTAAGGGGAATCATATGCAAATTAAAAAAAAATTCCAAAAGAGCTTAAAATAAGGTAAAGAATTGACTGCCCTCTTTCTTAATGTACCAAAGATGCTTGCACGAAGTGAGTTTCCCTCTCTTTTAATTTGTCTTTTTCTAATGAAAACCATTCGACACCTTAGCTATACATTTTACCAAAAAAGAAACCCATTCAAGCAACATAATAATAATATATATATATATTATTCTTCGTAAACATATATCTGTCAAAGCTTATAAACTCCATCCACGTTTCCCCAACAACACCATTATTTGTTACATCATCAAGCACTAGCGATAGAATATATATAAACCAATATATAACCCTTTCCACTAATACATATCCAAACCCAATTCCCCTTCCATGAAATCCTAGTTTTTGCATGTGGACCCCCATATCAAGCTCGCATGCCAATTAAGCCCCTAACTATCCCTTCTCTTCGTTATCACTTTTAGATGCTCTGATTTATTCTATTCCATCATAGTTTGCATCCTTTCTTCATTTTTTGAAGGCCATAGTTTATATACATACCACATGAAAGTTGCTAAATTGAACTGCCCCCTCAAGGTTTTAAATATTTTCAATATATTTTAATTTATTTTAAAACAAATTTAAAGAATTGGAATAATGATGTATAAATATTAGAAGATATTGTTATTGATGGTCATATCCAAGTAATTTTTTTTTAAAAAAAATATTGTCCAGGTTTTAACTTTAATATGATTATATTGATAATATATATATATATATATATATATATATATATATATATCTTTGAAAATCTTCGATGTTGGGTTTTCAACTCTATTAAAGTCAGAATGTATATATAACAATAAGCTCAACAAATTACTTTGCTGTTGACTTGAGCTATTTGAAAGTTGTTCCAAACAATAGCTTGGTGCTTACTGATACGAGGACCACGAAGTTTCTGCATTTTTTCCATGCTTAAACTAACTCTTATTAATTCCCAGTTAAATAATAGTATGCTAAATAAGATAAACTACAGCTGGTGCGTCCCTTTTTTGGCATGTCTCTTTCGTTTTGTTTTATCACATTTGGTAACAAACATACTCTTTGTTTATTGTACCTAGAGATGGTAATATATGTACACCTTAAATTTATTAATCAATATGCTTCTACCTAGATAATGACACTTGAGCTACCATTATCTATAATTGCATCATTTAACATGTCACCATCTAATTTAGATCAGTTACAATTTCCCTTTCGTTTTCATTTTGCATTTTTGAGTTTTGTTTTTTTAGAATGAAATTTCCTCGTTTTATATATATATATATATATATATATGAATTTTATCTATGATTTCTATTATGATTTCTTAGTCTTTTGTTAAGACTTGGATTTAATTTTCATTTTCAGACTCTGAAGAAGACTGGGATGTAGTTTATACATATATATATAGATATATATATTTATCCTATATAACATTGCTAGTTTATAAGATAACAATCACATAGCATACACACACAATATTTAAACTTGAACATATTATGAATTTATCCAAGAGAAACTCAAATTCAAATCAAATAAATTTAATACCAATAATTTTTAACTCCATTTATATACAAGTAGAAATTATCGGAGCAACCATATTATCACATTTTATATAAAAAATTAATTAAACAAACCAAACAGAAACAGATAAATCAATTAATAAGTCAGCAAATAGTTAACACAAATTCAACACAAAGTTAGATCAAATTCAAGGTTTCATAACTTTCTGCTTACCACTAAAAGAAAGGCTTCATTGCCAACAGAAACAATGGCATAAAACCTTTCTATATCTGTTAATATTAATGACATGCACTTAGGTTAATATGTGTGAATGAATATAAAGTATTGAATAAAGTTTAACGTTCATCATAGAAAAGCATATTTTCTCAGAAATTCTTTTTTTTTTGTTAATTTAAAATTTAAAATTGAATTTAATATTAATGTTTGTTTGTAAACTAATGAGCTCTTAACTAAACAAAACTTCAACAATTAATAATGTTTTGATGACATAATTTCCTCAACTAAGAATTCTTATAAACGTTGTTGCTTCACAAAATTTCTAACATGCATAGTTCGCTTATTTGCATCACATTTTGCTATACAATTAGTTAGTACAACTTTATAATATTTATGGTTAATATTACATTATAAAATTAATTTTCGATTTAAAAGTTTAAAATAATAATGATTTAACAACCGTATGCTTTATATTTTGACATGCCAGTTTGATAAAATCCCTCTTTCGTGGCGGAGGCCGGTGCACCAAAGAGGTAAATAAGCATTTCAAGACACAAACAGAGCTTTATATTTTGACCCTACTCATTTCTATCATGAAGAACAAATATTCACAAAGTATATATTATTACACCCAAAAGCAGAGAAAAAGCAAGCTTTCATGTGTGACCACATTCCTTCTACTTAAAAGCGCAATTAAGTTTCAGTAAAATTGACAATTGCCTACAAAGCATAATTGGTCTAGCGATCAGAATATATACAAGCGTGATTTCATACTAAGAAATCAAAAACACAGACCATTGTTTTCCCACCTTTTTTCTTACTTTCAAGTTATTGTTTAGCAGGCATATAATTTTGTAGGGCAGATGACTAGCTCCAACCTGTCAAACCTAACTGGTCTGCGACATTATACATTACCAGTTGATCCCAGATAGGACCAAAAAGGCGTTCTCCTCCAATGGCAAATGTCAATGCCCAAGAAGACAAAAGAGCTGAAAACACTGTGAACCCAACTGCTGATCTGAGAACATCTGCCAAAAGAAAAATCTATTTAAAACATATAAACAATAAATCCCACAATTTACAGGGAAAATATAAGCCTGAAAGAAATATGTGGGAAATTTAAAGGACAGATTTGCTTCAAACAACACAATCATTGATATCTATATTTTTCTCAGTAGAACCCCCCCACCAACAAAGGAAAATGTGCACCCGTGCCATCATATTAAAAAAACCCCTTCTACAATGTCGAAAGGGCAAACTGATGATGGAAAATCAACACCATCACTAAAAAGCATGCAGACTTGTGATAGGGAATAATAGGATAAACTCAGATGTAAGACCTTGAAATTAAGCATTACCCTCTAAACTTTTGCCCAAAAGAAGAAAAGACATAGCGTAAGTTAAAAAAGATGAATGGTCTAGTGTCGTCAAGAGTGCAAGGCACACTCTAGGCACTAGAATTCTAATGTTGCCCAAGGTGCAAGGTGCAAAAAAAAGCACTCGCCTAAGCCTCAGAGAGCAGACCTAGCTATGTGAAAAAGGTATGTTTTTTGTTTATTTATCTCCCCTTCCTCCCATCCCCCCAGTCCCCCTTTTTTTGATTGCCTCTTCCGTGTTTTGGCTTTATAAAGCAGAGAAATTGCCTCTGTTTTCAGCTCTCAGTACAGTGGCTGTATACCCCTGTTTTCCTCTTCAGAATCTGGGCAACTCCTCTGGTTTTTGTCTTCCAAAACAGATAATCTCCTGCTCTAGTTTTTTCGTTCAAAGGCATTTTTTCTAATTTTTTCTCCTAAAAGCAAAACATAATGTCTCTTTTTCATCGTAAAAAATGAAACGATATAAGCTTTCTACTAGTTTTTCTCACTTAAGTTATTGCACTAACAATTCTTTTCTCTATTTAAATTGGTGTAGGAAGTTTCAAATGGCAAAAATAAAAATTATCCTAGGTACAAGTTTCTTTGTTATATATATATGCCTTCCTTCACTCATATGAAAGGTTTTCGTGCCTTGCACCTCAGGCAACATAAGGGTCCTAGTGCCGAAAGAGCACCTTGCACTTTTTACAACATTGTATATAACTGTTTCCTCAGTTCTCTAAAACACAAAAACAGAGAGAAAGGGCAGAGACAACAATTGTTTGGCAACACCAAACAACATAACTATCCATCTTAGTAATGCCAAATAAGGTGCAGAATAAGTTAATTGGTAAGACTTTCAACTTTTCCTATTGATCATATTAATTAGGCAACAAAATTCTCACCAATATGGCAGATTGTGGTTATTGGATTCCAATGAAACTGTTTAGAAGTTCTCATTTACGTGCTTCTAACAGACTAAACAGCCACTGATTTGCAATTAAGTAGGCTAAGGCAAATTAAAATTAAAAATGAAAATAATTCATTGCAATTTCGTCAAGTCTAAAGAAAATGGATGAGATAACGATAACTTCGGTTTCCTAATCAAACTGTGACCTTAAATAAAAATATAAAAGCTTTATTTGATCATTACTTTCGCCATTTGCTGCTGCCTTTTTGAAAGTTACATAAAATAGTAAAAACAAAAATATACTTAATTAGTGATGAGCAAATAGCTAAAATAACACATACATTCAAACATAATCGTTTCACATAAAAGTAAACCATATATTTTTGTTCTTCACTACTAATATTTTAATTTTTACTTATTCAAAATTAATTATACTTTTTTATCCAAATGAACTTTTATATTTTTGCTTCTAAAAGCAAAAAGGAAGATAAAAAGGAAAAGCAACAGCCCATGCAACCTACAATTTCCAATAGATAATAGATTGTATAATATTTAGCAACTTAAAGTAATAGGCAACTGAGGCATCATAAAAGAAATTAAAAAAAATAAAATTTTACAATTAAAAAGAAAAAGAAAACCTCAATCTTGATCAATTTGCTAAATGCAACAATAGAAACAAGGTAAAGGAAATGAATTCGAAAAATTTTCAATTGAACCATAGGCGTAAACAAATCAATAAAAAAAATTGAAAAAGCATGAACAGAAAGAATAATTACAGGGGCGAATACGAGGGAAGGAGCGAGAGTGACGGAGAACGGGCCAGAAGTAGAAGCAATTGACGGCCCAAAGCCACGGCAGAAGCGCGTAGCCGAACTTGTAGAACCTCCGCGCGTAGGACAACGATTCTTCCTCCGACAGGCCAAACGGTCCGTCGATTGTGGGCCACACCGGCGTCGATGACAGTATCGAATTGCCGTTGTTTGTGAAATCGTTGTTAGGGTTAGGATTTGGCGTTGCGTTCGATGGTGCCTGTGAGGCTTCCATTTTCAATCTACCACTCCTAATACGACCTCGCTTTTGGAGCTGAACGCAGAGATTTACTTCGGCCTATGGGGGGACGACGCTTTCCTCTTGGGGACTTGGAGAGGAAGAGAAAAAACGAGGCCGTTGCGTTAAAACTCGTCATAATACATTAATTAATACATAAGGTCGAGAATATTTTATATTATTTTTTGTTAGAAAATGGCTATTTCATGGTTTATGTTTTAATATCAAAAATTTAAAAATAATTTATGCAAAAAATAATTTAGAATATAAAAAGAGTATTAAGTATTTAATAAAAAGAAACTTCAAAAAAGAAAAAAGAATGAATGGAATATATTTTATTTAAATTGAAGAGTTATGTAAAATTATAATAAGATTTTATCCTTCAACAATAACCTATAATTGAATCCGGTTTGTAGATATCATTTCCAATTATTATTTCATATATTATTAATCTATTAAATTAAATATATCAATTTATGAGTTTGAATTTTAATATATATATCTCGAAATCAAACTAATTAAAAAATCTTATAAAATATTGATTGGATGTTAATCAAGCACACTTTAAAATTTAATTAAACTTCACTATTAAAGTGTTAATTACAAAATTTTGAATGCCAAGATATTAATTTTTAAGGAAAAACGCACCTATAGTCATCAAGCTTATAATTACATGATAAGATTAACATATATAATATCAGTATATAATTATTGTCATTGAAATCTAAGGTTTTACTTAAATTTTTTTTTTGCTGGCGTGCTTCGTTTTCTTTGTTAAAAATGATAAATCTTTTAAGTAGATGAGCAATTCTTTTTTACATTATACTTTTGTTTCTAGTACTATTTATAGCAAAATTTTATTAAATAATCTAAGGGTGAAATTCATTGGCTTTATTAACATAATTTGCCTAGATCCATACTTATGAGTTAAATAAAATGGGAAGAAGCTTAAAGCATAATTTTATTGTTACATGTTCATTATCGGATATAATATTTATAAAAAATTTTCAATTAAAATGTAACATGTTTTTTATTTTATTCCTTTTTTGAAAATTGGCTATTGAAATTAATTAATTAATCAACATTTTACTATTAAATTTTTTTTCCTAATTAACATTATCTGTTACATTTGAAATAGAAAAAAAGTTGGCAGAACATTTTTTTTCCATTAATGTTTTTTTTTTTTGGTCCCCAAGTAGTACAATACTCAAACTGCAGCGGTTCAAAACTAGAATTTGGTCGTGATACATATAACTATAAATAGAGACACAAGATAGGAAATATGAAAACGTTAATTGATGCAAGATGCGTCCATCTTCAAGGGTGGTAGGTACGCCAATTTGAGTGTTGATCAGGCTTGACTAACGCTCTTTGTACCACACTTTCCAGAATCGACGCAGAACAAGGAACAACAAGTATAGTGGAAGGAATAAAAAGTAGCGGGTTTCGGTTAAGAAGAAAAAGGATCGAGAAATGACACTAAAAGGTGACCGGCATCCTAATATTAGAATGCTAATTTTCGATACCCGGGAAGCACTGCACATGGACATCATTGTAACAAAGGACAAACTGGAAAACAGGCTGATAACTATGGGGACGGAAAAATAATCTGGAGATATGACAAATATTGACATTTGAAAGCATATAGCAAAAAAATGCCAATAATATCTGAAGAGCAGCACTGAAATCTCGGGGAAAAGGTTTAAGGAGGCCCAGGGTTAGGACAAACGCCCCTATAAAGACTGCACAGATTGTAAGATAGAAAACAAGAAATTCAATTGAACCCAAGACTGATTTTCCCACCAGATTTCTGGGAAAAAGAGTCCAACCTCCCAAACAGGAGTACCGGAACCTTCAGCTTGCCAAACTCCACCAGGCGGGCTAAGAATTGCTTGGTAGGTGGCTGTTAATAGCAGTCCTAATATTACTAATAAAGCGTTGCGGTCCTCGCTTGATATGCTATCCATATCCTGGAATAATTCCGCTGATTGCTTTGTTAAAATCTTGACAATTGCTTGCCACAAGTTACCTAAAGTTGAAACTCCGGGAAATGAGCAAACATGAAGTATATTAACGCTCTCTCCGTTGTTAACTTTCGGCCGTGTGATATCCAGAGCCGTTAAACCAGCCTGATTGGTCACATTTTTATCAGCCTTGCTTGCTAATAGTAGTTTCAGCATCTGGTTAATAATTGTGACATAACACAAGCCTCTATAAATTGACAATCTAATACAATAACAAACCGAAGGATCCATTCTTTTAGCGAACTAGTAAAAGTAATTCGAGCAAATAGATGAGGTTTGATCACCTGGGGATGATTATTGGCCGCAGCTCTGTGCAAGGCAGTGTTGCCAGCCCTGTCTTTCCAGTTCACCACGTCCTCACAATAGTCAGTCTTCTTAAGCATCCGGAATAAGGTATGGAGAGCATCTACTCTATTGTTTTCCACTGCGATGTGGAAAGCAGTCTGGTTTTCAATTGTCACATCAAAGATACACACAGGGCAATCCTCAAAAAATTTGGCCAAACGATCAATGTTTCCTTCTTTGATTACACAATGCAAAGGAGTGTAGCCCTCCTTCCCTTTCACACGAACAAGATCTTTATCCATTTCCAGGAGACGAAGCACCATCTCTTTATTCCCGTTATGCAAGGCCAAATGGTGAAGGGAATGACGATGCTCCTGAAAAGGCAATGAGTGCAGCAACTACTGCTGGTTGACAGAGTAGCCCTGCTCTTCCTCGAATGCCAGTTTAAGAGATAGCTGCTACTCAGATTCAGAAGGCTTTTTCGGCATACAGGGTATACTAAAATTTATCACAATGTAATTCATATCAACATCCAAAAATGCATTTAAGTTGTACAATAAATTTATGGAGGCATTTCTGTCTAGGTATCTTTGTAACATTTATTTTCCCAACAACCTTAGCAGATATAGGAACTGATACTTGAGCATGTTTTGGAACAAAACTTCACATTTATATGATGTCTCTTTTTCATTTCTAGGCTTGGATACTTTTTAGTATTGGTGTTTAATAACAGTATAGAGTTTATATCAAATTATGTGTTTGACATTTTAAGATATTGTATGTTTATTATAATTTTAAATTGTATGAACTTAACTTTGCATTTTAGCTTTTATTGTGCTTCTATTATATATTTTGAAAGTTAATTGTGGAAGTCAATTGGACATTTGTTATCGAAATTTTAATTGTTGAATTTTGTTGAATAAGCCTTACTAATCACGTAGGTATTACTAACAGAAAATTTGCGTTGGAGAAGCATTTCCTATGGATTTTTCCATTGGAAAGTTCCAACCGAAATTTTCGTTGGAAATGATTTTTTGACGGAATTTTAGGTTGGAATTGTCCAACGGAAAAATCTGTTGGAAAACCATTTCCAACAGAAAACCATTTCCAACAGAAAATTTCTGTTGGTGATTTCTAGCGGAATTCCGTTTCAAATTAATTTTCAACGAAATTTCGTTGGAAGTGATTTTCCAATGAAAATTAATGCATGAAAGTCATATGTTTATGTATTTTTCAAAGGAATTTTCAACAAATTTTCAATAGAAAATATTACCGACGATACTTTTATAGATAGATTTTTTTACGCAAATTTTCGTTGAAAATTCGTTGGAAATACTATTTATAGTCAAATTTTATTAAATAACCTAAGGGTGAAATTCATGGGTTTTATTAAAAAAGAAACAGTAAAAATTGGAAAAAAGTGAAATTAAAAGGTAAAACTTTCATACTTACAAGAAAAATTGGGCGTTTTCTGAGTCAGTCATAGTGAAAAGGAAACATTACAAGTCGGAAAAGGTGGAACCAAAAGGTTAGAGCGTTCGTGGAAGGAAAGTAGTTTAAAACTTTGGTCTTCATTCTCGTAGTTTCATGGAAATATCCCAAGCCACCATTTTAGACCACTAAGCTAAAAAATTTCAGCTGTTTCCCTTGTCTATCTCCTTCTCAAACTTTTTCTTCCAACCTCAATGCCTAATTGATTTAAAAAATCTGTAATTAATTACGTAAATAATAACAAAAGTTTTCACTTCCTAAAAAAAAAAAACAGTTTCCACGTTTCCACTTGCCGGCAACACTGCAATAACTCGACACCCTCTTATTATGGTGATCAAAGCAACAATTAAATAAAGAAAAAAAGTTACTAATATCCTTGTTACAAAATTGTTCTTCCTAATAACTTGCACACAGCTTATCTTTTTATAAGTAAGTATTCCAATTGTGAGACTCTTTTCTGTTTCTTCTTAATCCATCTATGTGATTATTCACATATATGAATTGTAAAAACTATACCTACGAATGACGTTTAAAATTGTATTGAAAAAGTTCTCAATATAAAATTAATGAAGCAAACTAGGGTATAGTTTCGGTGTTAGAATATATACAGCTTTTACAAGTAAAAATAAATAAAGAAAAACCAAATTAACTCTAAACTAGTCAAAACATTCGAATATTTGATTTATTAATTTATATATAATTTTTTTAAAAAATAAATAATATATATATATATATATATATATATAAACTCTAAACTAATAAACCTATCTAAGCTAAAATTTGAAAAGCACCTATTTCTGAAAACGTGCGTTTCATACACATACGATATGCTGCCTTTGTGCTGTGTTTAAGTGAAACGGTGCGTTTAGAGCATCATTTGTTGTGCTATAGCTTCTGTTTCTTTGAGCCACGATGTCTTTCCTTATTGCTTCCAACTTCAGCTCCTTCTTTTCTGCCATTTATGACTTCTTCTGGACTTATTTGTTCTTCATGTCTGATGCCTGTCATCCTAAATTTGAAGGTGGGCTTGAGGACTGAGATATCAAATCCTGAAAAATATTTTGAGAAATTCATGGGCTTTATTAACATAACCTGGGTTTGACAAACTTGCCTGAATTCATGTTTACGTGTTAAATAACATGCAAAGATCATTAAAGCCTTTTTTTTTTTATCATTACATGTTCATAATTGTAGGGTATAATATTTATCAAATTTTTTATTTTAAAATTCAATCAATTAAAATGTAACTTTTTTTTTTGTTTTTATTCATTTTAAAAAAATGATTATTGAAACTAATTAATTATTATTGTTAATTAATCAACATTTTACTACTATTTTCTTCAAATTAACAGTATCTGTTACATTATGAAATAAAAAGTAGTTGGCAAAACATTTTTTTCCATTAAAGTTTCTTTTGTCCCAAAATAGGAGTACAATATAAAACAGCACTGGTTCAAAACTTGAAAAAGAAAAAGAAGAAGAAGAAGAAGAGGAAGAGGTGATTGTATGACAAATTGACATTTGGTTGTGATACATTTAACTACAAATAGAGATACAACAGAGAACATATGAAATGTTAATAAATGAAAGGTGCGAAGGATTGATAAATGACACCCCAAAGTAACCAGCTTCCTAGTACTATAACACTAATTTTGGATAAACGGGAAGCAGTGGACATGGACATCATTATAACAAAAACCAAAAATATAAATATGTGGATAACTATGGGCAGGTAAAAATAAAATGGAGTTATGGTGTATATTGACGTTTGAAAGCATATAGCAAAAAATGCCAACAATACCTGCAGAGCAGTCTTGAAACCTCGGGGAAACGGTTTAAGGAGGCCCAATGTTAAGAAAGACGCCACTATAAAGACTGCACAGACTGTAAGATAGAAAACAAGAAATTCACCTGGATCCATGATTGATGTTCCTACCATATTTCTACTTTTGCTAGGATGGGTTGGAGTGGGAGTGGAGGTTGGAGCTCCACTAGGCGGGCTTAAACAAGTTGCGGAGACTTCACCTTGCCAAACGCCACCAGGCTGGCTAAGAATTGCTTGGTAGGTGGCTGTTAGTAGCAGTCCTAATATTACTAATAAAGTGTTGCGGTCCTCGCTTGATATGCTATCCATATCCTGAAAAATCTCTGCTGATGCCTTTGTTAGAAGCTTGACGATCAGTTGCCGCAACTTATATAAAGCTGAAACTCCAGGAAATGAACAAACTCCAAGTATATTAATGCTCTCTCGATTGTTAACCTGGCCCCGTGCAACATCCAGGGCAGTTAAACCAGCTTGATTGGTCACATTTTTATCAGCCTTGCATGCTAATAGCAGTTTGAGCATCTAGGTGAAGACATAATCCTCTATCAATTAATGACCGAAAATTACAATCACAAAAGGATCCATTTCTTTTACCAAAAGTAAAATTAATTCGAGAGGGTAAGTGAGATTTGATGACCTGGGGGTAACTCTTGGCCGCAGCTCTGTGCAATGCAGTGTTGCCATACTTATCTTTCCGGTTCACCACGTATTGACAACAGTCGGTCTTCTTCAGCATCTTGGATAAGACACGAAGAGCAGCTAATCTATTGTTTTCAACAGCAATGTGGAAAGCAGTCTCATTTTGAATTGTCACGTCAAAGATACATTCAGGACAATCCTCCAAAAATTTGGCCAAAAGATCAAGGTTTCCTTCTCTAGTTACGTAATGCAAAGGAGTGTACCCCTTCTTCCCTTTCACACGAACAAGATCTTTATTGATCTCCAGGAGACGAAGCACCGTCTCTTTATGCCCGTTTTGCAAGGCCAGGTGAAGGGAGCTAAAACCATGTTGGTTCAACTTCTTAGCAAACGATGGCTTTAAGTTCATCATCTCCATCACAAAATCGGTGTGCCCTGCGGCTGCAGCTATGTGTAAGGGAGTGTCAACAAACTCCACCTCATCAATGCGCTTCAAAACATCTCCATCTTCTTGAATTGATGCATAGAGTGCCTCGATATTTCCTGCTAGAGCAGCTCCCCTCCATCCGGGAAATCATAGCGAGACGAGAAACGCTATAGGCAGAGAATTGGAGGCGTTTGAGCTAATAATTATAGTAACTAGTTTGTTGAGAGAGAAATTAGTTGTGGCTTGTGAAGGAAATGAGGAGGGATTATCTGTCCCACATCAGGATTGCGTTTCTTTTAAGGTGCTTGTCTTCATGATCGTTGACGTTTAATCAGTCGATCAAAGTCAACAAGGAAACACTCAAACGCCAAATAAAAAGGTGAAGCTTTCACACTTACGAGAAAACGTGGGTGTTTTTTGAGTCAATCAATTATAGTGAAAGGAAAACATTACAAGCTAGAAAAGGTGGAACAAAAAGATACAGCTTTCATGGAACGAATTGTAGTTTTGAACTTTGGTCTTCATTCTCTTAATTTCATGGAAATAACCCAAACTATTATTGGACCACCAAGCTCCAAACATTTCGGTAGGTACCCTTCTCTATCTCCTTCTCAAATTTTTTCTTCAAATGTCAATGTCTAATTAAGCGTGGCGAACATTCACCTCAATGCTAATTGCCTTCAGAAGTGGGATCAACCTTATTGACTAGTTGTCTTGCTATTATCACTAGTTAATAAGATTAAATTATCAAAATGTCAGCGATTACTACTAACTTTAAAGGATGTTAAATCACCCTTAAAATTTTTTGAGAAACAAAAAAGTTGATTTAAAAAATGTGCATTTAATTATGTAAATAGTAACAACAGTTTTCTTCTTCTTTTTTTTTTTAAAAAAAAAGTTTCCATGTTACCACTTACTGGCAAGATATGATCAGATCTGATGTAATTTCAATGTTTATGTGGTGGGTGTTTCTTTGGTCCACTTGATATTTAAGATTTCAACTTTTCAAAGTTTATAGTCATTGTCACGCGATGTGTCTCTTTTTCAACTTCTTTTTTCTGAGAATTTTTTATTATGGATAGTCAACATTGATACGAGAGTAACATATACCTTAGAATAGGTCTTGTGCTTTGACTAGGCATGGCGATCTGTTGCCCACACCCTACGAGAAAGCAACTCTTTTATAAATTCACATAGCAAATAGGCATGGTGTCCTTTGTCCACATTTTAACCCTTTTACAGATTCACGTAGCGACATCTGCTATGTGTAAAGGAGTGTCAAACAAATTCCGCCTCAATGCGTTATACGATATGTTAAGAAATATTATTATTATTTTTTATGAAAAAATATTATATTAAAAAATATTATATTACGCTTCATATTTTAAAATTTAATTCTTACACGTTATGTTAAAAATATAATTATTATATATTAAGTTAAAAATTTAATTGTTATATATCATGTTGAAAATGTAATTATTACACGTCAAGTTAAAAATTTAGTTATTACATACCATATTAAAAAATGTAATTGTTATACGTTATGGTGAAGATTTAGTTATTACATATCATGGTGTAGTTATTTTAAATTATATTTCATAACTATTTTATATTTAAAATTTTAATTTTTTTGGAAAAATGCTATGTTATGGTTTATATTTTAACATCAAAAAGTAAAAATATAATTAATGCAAAAATAATTTAGTATATAAAAGAGCATTAAGCATTTAATAAAAAGAAACTTAAAAAAAGAATGAATGGAATATATTTTATTTAAATTGAAGTTTTATGTAAAATTATAATAAAATTTTATCCTTCAATAATAACCCTATAATTAAATCCAGTTTGTAGATATCATTTCCAATTATTTTTTTAATGTATTATTAATCTATTAAATTAAATATATCAATTTGTGAGTTTGAATTTTAATACATATCCCCAAATCAAGCTAATTAAAAGATCTAATTAAGTATCAATAGGATGTTAATCAAGCATACTTTATAATTTAATTAAACCTCACTATTAAAGTGTTAATTACAAAATTTTAAATACTGAGATGATAAATTTAAGGAAAACGTCCCTTAATTTATGAAGCTTATACATTACATGATAAGATGAGCATACATAATATAATATTAGTCTATAATAATTGTCATCGCAATTTAGAGTTTTACTGACTTTTTTTTATACTCACCTGCTCCGTTTTCTTTGTTAAAAGTAGAGTTGTCAATATGGGTTGGCCCGGCCCAGTGCAGCCCCAGCCCTTGTGGGTTAAAAAAAATATGAGTTGAGCCGGATCAGCCTATTTTTTGTATGGACCATCAAAACCTCAACCCAACCCACCTCTTGTTAACCCATGGGTTGGGTTGGGCTAGCTTATTTTTATTTTTTTCAAAAAAAATTAATTTTTATAATTTTACTTGATAAATTTTTTATGTAATAAAATTGTTCTTGATTTAATTCATAAATTGAATAATAAAAACATGTTACAAATAAATAAATTACATCAAATATAAAAAAATAAATAAATTACATAAAATAAATTAATCTTTAACACAAACTACTATTTCATAAACATAAGTATATAACCAAATAATAAAAATTTCAAGACTCATTTATAGCCTCCTCAATCTTCATTCTTAAGTAAAACATTTAAATCTTGTTTAGACAGTAATAATGTCTAAAGGTCTGAATTATTATCAATTTATCATTTAATATTCAT
>NW_018397255.1:6308683-6308829 GCF_002168275.2 Theobroma umbraticum | reverse complement strand
GAAAAAGAGATAATAAGTTTTAATTTAAATTAAAATTTTAAATTTGACAAGTGAAGATTAAAGACATTGAAATATATAACATAAACAATAACATTGGTAACTAAATTATTGATTTTTCATAATTAAATATATAAAATTATTTTTTT
>NW_018397255.1:6308202-6308583 GCF_002168275.2 Theobroma umbraticum | reverse complement strand
TGAAATCCCGAACCAAAGGAAACAAACATGCTATTCCCCCTTTATTCCTAAAGAATTTTTATTCTTTTATTTGGATGTGAAATAAACCAAGGAATAGCTCTTCTTATGAAATGAATATTCTCCAAAAATAAAATATTATTTTTTCTCTCTCCTTCTCTCTCTTGATTCCAATTTTTAATAAAATATTAATAATTTAAATTATCAATTATTAGTAGTTAAAATAGATTATAAATTATTACTATTTAAAAACAAAATAAATTAAAAATAAATAAGCATAATAACATTTAAATTATATATAAGATATTAATAATTAAATTATCAATTATTAATATAAAAAATCAAATAAAATAAAATTAATCATAATAATATTTAAATTAAATA
>NW_018397255.1:6299846-6308192 GCF_002168275.2 Theobroma umbraticum | reverse complement strand
GATTAAATTATAAATAAAATATTAATATTTAAAAAATCAAATAAAAATAAATTATCGTATATATAATAAAAGGTAATTTTTATTTTTATTTTTATTTTTAATTTTGAAATTATTGTTACTAACAAAACTTTACAATAAATCATAATAATTATTCTTATCTTATTTTATTTGTCATAATAATTATTATATTTTATTTACATCTCATTTTAATTTTACATAATAATTATTCTATTTCATTTCTGTTTATTCCACTAATTAAATGTAACCTAAAAACAACACTATAAGCTCAAAAATGACCTCAAGAAAAATAAAAAAGTTCACATGTCAAACAGCTGAGGTATCCACATTGTGAAAAATTGAGGTTCTAGCCTTTTTAAAATAAAATTTAAATATGTTATAGATAAATGCAAAAAAAAAATTTATTACGAATATTTTGTAATTTTATCTTTCTAAAATTTTCCTTACTTTTTGCACATCAATCAAAGATGAGATAATAAATTTTCAAAATATTAATTTTTCAAATTTTACAGTATGTAAATTTCATCCGATTTTATTTCGAATTTCTCTAACTATGTTGATTTATTTGCTTTGTGACTGATTTATTCGGTTGTTATAATAATATTTTAATTATTATAAATTCTACTTGTGTACATGTTATCTCATTTTAAAAAAGAAATTTCGCGTGACTTTTTTTCATTTAAATAGAAGTTTGACAAAGGGCATACATAAGTTAATATTAAGAATTTGCAAAATACACAGGGGAAAACCAATAAGGTCTCCAATACAACAAAAGGAAAAGGAAAAGAATTAAGTGGTGGCACCCTCCTTTGTTACAAACAAAAACAAAAACAGATGCCAAACTCGTGTAACTCCAATCATCGCCGACCAAGATTTGGCATCAAACTACACTTGGTTGGAACCAATTGGCCACCCTATTTTCTGTCTTCGGTGAGAACTGGTTGATAGATTCCTAGTGATAACAATGCTCAAAAGTTGTCAGATGCAAACTGACCCAAAATGCAAAACTGTACTCAGGATTAAGATCTCTCTCGCATTTTGGCTCTTGCAAAAAACACTCCTGCCAAAAGACCTGCAATATCCATTTCATGTTATACACAATAAAGGGGACTTGGAAAAGAGGCCAGATACTGTGTACTTTGTTTTGTGTTTGATGACATACCAAAGAAGATGCTGGCAGAGTTCTCCAAACTAGTAGGGACTTTGAAAAGAACAATCCCGGCAACAGAGAGAGGAATTTTATTCAATGATCCCACGAGGCTGCAGATAACAAATCAGTTAGGAGACCCAGCCGGTACATATCCATTTAACCAGTAATTATCACTCATCTAAAGTAAATTCAGTGGTCCAACATACTAATTCCACAAACCAATCCAATTTGAGATTAACTCGCAACTGAATATATTTAAGGACTAAATCCGACAAAGACTTTAACTTTGTGAGAGCTCGTCACATTGCAGACTACAGCAAACATGAATAGCATTTACAAAGACGGGTCAGTTTGCAAACATTTCCTTTACCCTAAGCATAACTTAACTTGTATATGAATTGCAGTTTTGCTAACCAAGAAATTATGCAATGTAACACTGTCACTCGCAAAAACTAGAAATGTTTGTTTGGTTTTTCGGTCGGATCACGCAAAGCTAAATTTAACTATGTACAGTGGCATTTAAGCCCCTTTTCATCTTACCTGTAGGTGGTAGCCCCTGTTTGATGAAGAAACCACATTGAAGTGAAACTGATTGCCAGACCCAAAAATCCACTTAATGTCATTACCAACCAGAAGTCAGGCATCCTTAGAAGTGGTCTGTCAAGTAAATACAAGATTGTGAGATTCCATAAGAACTCTTAAATAACAAATATATCAGAAATGGTTGTTGCAGGTTAATTGCAAGATGGCGTGAGAGCTACCATGATTTTCATTTCAGTTCAACCTATGAAATCAATAACAATAAGCCTGAAATTTAGTGGCATATACTGGTGGAGCTTGAAAATTAAAAATTGACTTATTTACATCTTAGCATGGAAAGCTTGGTCCTTCAAAATAATCTTGCATGGCAAAAGTGACTAAGAAGGTTTCACATATGAACATTGAATTGGCATAGAAGCAACCACAAGTGCATGCAAATAAATTCTAGGAATAGTTAGGTGTATTTGCTTCTTTTGAGGACACCATAGTGGGGGGACACCTGTTCAAGAACTCTGATTTATGAGTGGAAAAGAGGATCCACAAAATGATATTTGATTCAGTAGGATGTGATGCTGGTAAGCATAACAAAAAGCTATCAATGCAAAAAGTTCATAATAATAAATATGGATCGAAAAAGTCAGACTGATGCAATTTTTGGTTTTATAAAGAATAAAGGTAGAATAAAGAGGGCAGAGACTAATGAACAAAAAGAAAAGAAAATAACATAAGGATAACACCATTAAGTACGGAAATGCTTATAGAAAAGCTTTCAAATAGCCAAGCAAAATTTGAAGTGTTGTAATGGACTGTGATATAATGTAACTGTAAACTTTTAGAATAGCAGGAGTTGAAAATTATGCTGAAAAATTAAAAAAAAAAAAAGTACTTCAACCAATGAATATAAATTGTAGAAGGAAAAGAGAAGGTACAATACTATTCAAAACACAGATCACAAGTTGAACAGGTGATGTAATGATAGTGCTTATATCGCGTACATCTAGCAGAGAGAGTCAATACAAATTTAGGGTTTACAATTAAGACAACCTGTTAGCAGCACACAATTGTCCCTGATCAATTGAATTGATACTCTGTAGTGCCTTCAACGAGTCAACTCTAGAAATTTCAAGCAATATCTCAAGCAAGAAACAAAGAGACATTCCCTAGCTAAATACATAATTCCATAGAACATGTTAAGACTCTTAAAATTTGCTATATTTGTAAAAGGAACACTGACATACAAATGTATCATGTTACAGAGTATGATGGGGAGACTCATTCAATTGTTATAAAAACTAATGGAATCCAACTAAGATCATGTGAGTTACAACATTAGACCATGAAAAGAGCATCTACGTTTGTTTATAATAGGTAACTAAATTGTTATAATATATTTATTTATAATGAAAAGATACATTGTTATAATAACTAATGTATCCAGTTAAACAGAGCAACCATATTATTTACTGCAAAAAATTACAACAAAGCAAATAAATGGAGAAAATATGCTTTGAAGTTCTAACATGAATAATGATAGGGCAATAAAAACACTTACGTTGTGCAGAGATAATCAACCTCCTTGAAAACAAAAATAAGAAGAATCCCCAAAGGCAATGAAAGTGTGTTATTTAGCAAGACCATTGAAAATTCATTCAAGTTCCCGGATTTGGTGACCTGCTTTGCAGTATCCATGACTCTACGTAGGGTCAGCTGCACCAATAAAAATAAATAGATGAACAATCAGTCATTTATGATTTTAGATTTAAAAGAAAAATGAATGAACTAGAGATGAATAAACAATTTTCCACCATAATTGCAAAATTAGGAGAAAAACAAAGCATGAACCAGGACTAGCTATATTAAGTATCTACAAATGGAATTTGCAACTATATCGTAAGTCTACTTTTGAGTGTTCAAGACTGAAACTTGAATTCAAGGCACAACTTATTACAACCTTTAGGATGCACGACCAATTGAGACTTTGGCAAAAAACCCCAGTGAATCAAACTAATCTGAGACCTTAAATCCCAACAAATATGCCACATGGATGTCTTAAACATCTCTACTACAACATCAGCATTGCTCTATGAGCAATTTGAGCCTACCGAAGCTTCCCCAAGAAATATTCATTAACATACACCAACACAAACTCCTGATCACATTTACACTTATGGTTTTAGATGCTTACCTTATTGAAGATTTCTAATGCACATGGTTTTGCACCCAATAGGCATGACAATAAAGTACCGATATGTTAACATGATATTTGCTTTAGTACCAAGTGATTTCTTCTATTTAACATTATGGTACAATATTTCAAATTAGATAGCAAAGAAATTTCAAGAAAAATTTTCACTTATTCTATTTCTATGTTTTTATCTGAGAATTTCTTGTATTTTTATCTATTCTAAACATAGAATGTTCAGAATCAATTATATTTTATTAAAACTTTTGCTAATTTCGTGTTTGGATTGCATTGTGCAATCCATTTTTTTTATTGTATCTACACATTCTATGTTTTTTTTTTGGGCTGCTAACTCAATGGAAGAGTACTCGGCTTTTGGTGTGGCTAGCATCTTTTACACATTTGTATGAAGAAAGGGATTTGTTCATACCATTGGTAGAGTTTGTAAGACCACAACTGATCCTGAAAGGAGTGGATGGAAAAAGAGCATGTTCTATATAATAAATTTAAAAGCACTATAATTTGAGGGAAAAGGGCTAATTCATTATTAACATACTCCATTTCTGCATGCAAATAATTTATCCTATTGCTGCAATTAGATACTTTAATTTACTTTTTATTTGTACAAGAGTAGGCTTCTACAATGCTATTATCAGACTCCAAATGAAGCTTGAAACATCAGCAATAGATTAATGAAAAGATGTTGTCAAGAAGAGATTGTTTTAAATAAAGCATAAAACATGTTTTGCCATCCAAAAAATTCACACAACTAGGTAATTTTTTGCCAGATTAAGTCATGTAGGCTTAATTAAAAGCATTCCTTGTATTGTACTTCAGAAAAAGAAATTTTGGGACGTCCAAAATTCAAGTTGCTTAATTAATATTTCTAAAACTATAAAAGTTTAAATTTGCAATACCACTGTATTGATAAATCAATTTGCCATTGGAATGAGATATCGACTAGCAAATGGAAGCACAAGCAAAGACTTCTCTTTTCCAAAATCAGATGAGAAAATAGCTCAGCTCAAACTGATAAGACAAGCCCACAAAACTGCGACTAATGACTTTTTGTTAAACAAAAAAAATCTTAAAAGTTAAAAATTGAAAGTCATAACATCATTATATACTCACAGAATACGACGCAGTTAAGAAGCAGTTTATAATCTGCCATGCATATCCAGTGGCATGAAATGACAGATCAGTTATCCCTCCAGAAACTGCTGAAATAATCTGCACAATACAGAGGTAAAATCTTGTTAGGCTGAGTTCTCTTAAAAATGAGCATGTTATAAGATATCTCGCTGTTAGATAAGACCATCTTCAAAAGAAACCCAATTTCTTAGAGACAACCTCATATGTGATTTAGAAGTGATAATAGAACAAGTACATAGGCAAAATCATGTTAAACTGATTATTTTCCAGAATTACTATCTTATAAAATATCTCTATCTGTTAGATAAGACCATCTTCATAAAGAACCAATTTCTTATAGGCACTCCAGTCTGGTGGAAAAATCCTTTTGAAGTTTCCACAAATATATGGACAAACCCCCAAAGCAACTTGATATTGTATTTCCTAGAAGGTAACAGTGTAAATGATACAATTTATTTAAAATTATTTCTTTCTCAAAAATGTGTTGATTGAAAAGGAATATAGGGGGAAAATAAAAATTATTAAAGAGAAAGGAGATACTATGAGAGGCAGCATCAAGCTAATATAAGAAGAGCAATATGTTGATTAAAAATTACTCTCAATTTCATATTCACATTTCTCAAATAAACTGAGTCAAATAACATACCATTAAGAACAAAGCAGTCCACACCCTGCTATCGTGATGCTTCTTAAATAGATACATTTCACCAACAGCAGTAATTACATTAGTGACATTCTTCAGGACCGTGACCATGGCTACATTAATATATTTCAAACTGCAGAAAGCAAAAATTGCAATTAAGCTACAATAAAAGATGAATTTCCTTTGAGCATTCACCAATTATCCATGACAGCATTCTTTACACAAAAATAGCCTTTCAACACAATGCAATTAACAGTGACTAAGCACTAACAACTGAATGTTCCAACTACTTCCACCTCAGATCATCTCTGGCAAAATAACAAGCAGAATCAAAATGCTATAGACCATATGATTTCTTGAGTTTTCCAAGAAATTCTAAAACTAAACATATAAATCAAAGATGTAAAATTTGTGATTGAAATCAAGATGGATTTCATTAATGGACACATCCTAGGCAAAGCACAGATAACGAGCAATCAAAACAGTAATCATTAAATATAAGTTAAAAACTTCATAGTTTAAGGCATCATTACTTTAGGAATATGACATTTTAATGGTTCCCTATTATTGTAAATAATTCCAACCTAATATTTCTATTTATACAAGAGAACTCTTAACATTTTTTTCCCTTTTTGAATGAACAGAACAACTTTACACCACTCTAAGCATGAGTTTCAAGCACAAATGTGTCTAGATAACAAATTCAATAATTCAGCTCTTCCCCAAATGTGCAGAGTCAGCCATAACAATCAAATGGCATTCCCCCTATAGCCCAGACTAAATGAACCATACGTGAATAGCACCAAATTTTTGTGTCATATATCCTACAGGAATGCACCACATTTTTTTTCACTGAATGTGATGTGCAATTCAAAGATCTGTGTCCACATCATTTTTGACAATAGGCTAAAGCAAAATTTATTAATCACTAGAAAGAATAATTTCTAATAGAATTGGCAAACACATAAAACAATGAAGAGCCATAAGTACATTATAACCTTCACGTAAAGATCCAGAAACAAGTGTGGAAATTCTAGGCCACTCCCATTAAATATATTAGACATTTTAAAGGTTCATGGTCTAACAAGATTTGGAAAGAGATAGCAAAAGATGAACTTAAGAAACATGGTTCAGTTTCCAGATGTAACCATATGAAAAGGTTTTCTAATGCAGAGCCATCAGCAAATATCGGAGAGTGAGACAAGGAATCTATGACATGCAATATTGGAATACATCCTGTAGTAAATCAGTCTTTCTTTCTTATTTTTTCTGTCTTTCCCAACCCACAGCCTTCACCATCAAAGTAAATGCAAACTCCAACTGAGACATAATTTAGGCTTTTGAAATGACCAAGTTAGACTCTATTGAGTATTGTTGAGTTCTATGTTGTTTTTAGTTAGAGTCAATTAACGACAAGAAATCTATGTGGGAGACAAAAGTCTTTTCATTTTTCTTTTCGGTTAATTAACTAGAGGTAAAACTTCTTTCCAACAGGAACCTTGATCCACAAGTGGCAATATCTAAGCTTGCATTTGTAAGTACCAAAAAGAGCTACAATTCAACTATAAAGATGGGCAATTATCCTGGTAGTCCTGTCTTTAAAAATAAAACCTGAAAACCAAAAAGCCCTTGAAAACAAAAGTATGAAACAGCCTTGATGATGTTAAGCGAAAGAGGACTAACTACTTCAAATGGTAGCAGGTTACTGATTCACTAGCACTAAAATTACAAAACAGAAATTTTAAATATTCTTTCAGCTGATGCATATATAAAAATAGAATCAAACAAGGATTCACCAAGATGACCATATACAAGAAATACAAGTCATACCTAAACATGCTTGTAACAAGCATCCCGACAAATATGACATTCACAGGTAACCAGACTTTAATCAATCTCCACGTTAGTGGTTCTGTCGATATTAGGCCCAGAGAACTCAGTATAGAGACAATAACAACGGATATAAAGTTCTGCAGGCAGAAAGAGTCAAGAGCTTGTAAAGAGATCGAAACTGTTTTTGAACCAGTATATTGACTTGCACATAAAAAATTTGCTGCTATGATAAAAAAATTAAAAATCCTAGCATAAGTACGAATATTAGTTAAAGTAAAATACCTGGTACAGCATCAAAGATATCCCCGCGTTGAAATCATAGCTAGAGAGCACAAATTTGTTTACCAGTATCATACTGCAGGAGGAAATGCAATATGCAAGGCCAGATAATAAGGCCTGATTTTGTATTTTAACTATCTTGTTACTACGTATTGTTTTATCTCTGTCCTTTTCCAACTTACCACTCTCCAAGTCCATTTCATCATTTTCATGGACCTTTACTGCAGATAATGACCTATATTAACATAAAATATTAATCAATAGCCACTATTAAAAATCTCACATCTCATTTCATTTGCACAGTTAAATAGACAATTATTGTAAAAAAAGCAAGATATGCAAAGCTACTAACAAGTTGAACCCACTGGAGCTCAGATACCAGTTGAAAGAAGAGAAAAGGAATGGGGGAGGGGGACCATGGGAACCCTTGGGGAAGGAAAAGACCTTCAACATTTTTAGAATTACAATAACTATACTCCCACTTTGATTCCAAGTCACATCAGAATACCCAAAGATACAACAAGAATTGATAGGAAAAAAAAAAGAGAT
>NW_018397255.1:6281711-6299746 GCF_002168275.2 Theobroma umbraticum | reverse complement strand
CTGTCAAAGAAAATTATAATATATAACAAGAAATCAATGAAACAAATATAACAAGAAAAGCATCGATTACCAGGGCAATGATTAGCATCAAAGGCTGTAACCTGGAACTCCCCATCTGGGTCATCAATAACAACAGATTCCCCTGCTTCAATTCCCACAAACAAAGAATCATCAAGCTGCCAAACCAAAGATCAAGAAAAAAAAACATCAGACACCCAAAGGGGAAAAAAACAAATGGGTGAAGTCCTACAAAACCATGAAAAAATAAAAACGTAAAACCTGAGGGCAATGTTGAAGAACAAGGGATTTGGTGAGATGGGTAGAGTAAATTGGGTAAGAAAAATGAGTGGAAATGCCAGAAGTATGATCTTTATGAGCATGGGTCAAGAAATGGTGCCTCTTTCTCTTTGAAGATGGACTGAATGTGTCCACTGAGAAAGGCAGCCCTTTGGGCATCTCTATTGGCATCTTTCTTCTTTCTTCTTCCTCTGAACAATTCGCATTCTTTGGTCTGAGAATTTGGGGCTCTTTTACTTCGATTAGTCCTCAGTGCTTCCAAAAGAAAGAAGGAAGGGAGGGAAATTTTTATATCGGAATTGGTGAAATACTCGAATTTCAGAATCCGAGAGTAGGAATCAGCTACATCTGGTTGCCGTTATCGATGCTTCCAACTGACTTTCTTTAAATACTAAAATACAAAATGAATTTAAAATTTTCGGAAATTGTTTTTATTTTCGAAAACAAAAAGTAAATAACAAAAGTACTAACTAAATAGAATTTAAAATTTTTGAATTAAAAAAAATTTCATATTTTAAATTAAAAAAGTAAAATATTAAATTTATGAGATGAAAAATATCATGTCTAAATATTTAATTCATAATCTACTAAATTAATTTTGACAAAAGTTTTTCAACTACTAATTTAAAATAAGATTTATAAACTTTGAGCTCTATATAATTTAAAATAAAATTTATACTTCACACATCATGAATATATAAACTATATATATTGTTAGTGAAATAAACATTGTCACTTTATTAATAAATAAATTTAAAAATTAAAATTTTTAAAAAATATGTATTTTTAAGATATTTTTATTTAGTTAAATAATAATTTCAAAATATTTATTTTGAAATATTATTAAATTTTTAAACTTTGAGATTTTGTTAAAGAAATTTTATAGCATTGCGATGCTTATTCCATTTGTCATATAAGTCATAACTATTTCAAAAGGCTGTCTAGGTGAGTTTGCTTAAGGCTTAGGGACCAGTCCAACTCTCATGTTGACTTAGGCTTGCTGAAGCAGGTCAAACTAGACCTGTTCACGGCCTGCCAAACCAGGTGTCCGGGCAGCTGGCTAGGTGTTCGGGTCCAACTCCGATGGTCGACTTTTAAATATGATTTTTACGCTCAAATTCAATTCTAAAAAATAATATGTATTTAATTTGAATTTTAATATATATTTAAAACATTAATATAAAACATTTTTTCAGATTTTAATAACAAAATTAAGTTAAATAAGTTTAAATGGATTTAAATGGAAGAACTGAATTAATATTTAAATTTTAAAAAATCAACGGATCTCATTTAATCCATAAATACTTTTAAATTAAATCATAATTTTTCTTTTTTGACAAATGATACATTTTGATCAAAACTTAATACTGACCGAACAGATAAAAAAATATTGACTCATATTTGGAAAATTTTTTATTTGATTTTTTGAAAGTTTATTAAATTGAAACTACATAAATGACAACAATAAGATTAAAGCTAGGGAAAAAAAATTATAACCAACACAGTGAGTATTATATTACTACTCTACTATTTTTTAAAATTTAAAGGTATAAAATCTAATTTAACAGGTGTTTCAATTAAAATAAAAAATCACTTGTTTTGTTCTTTTCTATTTGAATAAATGGTAAGTACACATATTTATGAGTCAAATTCAAATTCTCATTCTCATAAAAAAAAATGAAATTGATTCTAACAAAATTCAAGCCCACCAAAGAGGTCTTGCTCTTTGTAATGTTTAGAAATCATTAAAAAATCATTTTTAATGTGTTTTTGTTCTCTAACAAAGTGAATGGCATTCTCTCTATTACCTTTTTTTTTTCTTTCTTTTTGCCATCAATTTCAAAGAGTTATGATGTTCTATTTTGGTTTTTAAATCTAAGTTTTTTTGTATTTTTTGTAGTGTGTAAATCTTTTAATGTTATATTTAAAATATAATTTTATTAAACACTTAGCAAAGTCAAAGTCAAATTTATCCAAATTATATTGTTTATAACAATCTCATCCTAAAGATGTTGAGTTGGAGTCTCAACCGTGGAGCAAAACTAAACACAGTAATTGAAAGGGAAAGTTCCAATTAGATTATGTTTAATACTTTTGATTTTTAAAAATATTTAATATTAAATCTATTGATTAATATATTATATTTTATTTAAGCATAATTTTTAAATTTTTTTCTCGAATTCAAAAATGAAAAAGTTTTTGACTTTCACAAGGATGATTCCCTTCACAACTCAAAATGCGGTGGCCTACCTCAAGGGTAGGGGTGGTACCCTTCACACAACCCGTTGTCAAAGTTTACTTTAATAGAGAAAAGGTTCCAGCGCAATCTGCCACAAGTATTTGATTCCGCTACTTGTCCCAAATGCCACCGAAAGCAAAGGCCATAACATGAATTAAGCAAGTTGCCAATACCACAAGCATGTTAGTTATGGAGCCGCCTTTCTTATCGGCTGCTTTGCAAATTTTGTCTGGTTGGGGTTGTCCAGGAACCTGACCACATTCATAACCCTGATTCAATGACTTCGGCCGAACCCAATCCCCACTAACAAACGAGGAGGTGCCATGTACGGCCTGCGGTGTGATATTTGCAAGGCATGACCGATTTGACAGGCAATCTGATATTTTTCAATGAAAACATATTTAAGAGCATAAAACACGACCTTCTGAATATGGAGGTAAAATGCGATGGTATTACAAGACCAGTTCAATCTGTTCAGTTGATGACAAGTGATGGTATTACGCACGTGATGAACACTATACAACAGCATCAACGTTACATACGCAGTGACGACCTTTCCAATATACAACAATCAACGAGAGATTGTTACAAAGATCAAGTGCCCTAGCATCTCCATCTTTCCCGACCAACAAAAGTCCCCTTGTCCCGAATATTCCCACTTCAAGTAGCCTTCAATTAAAAAATGCAAATCACTTTGTTCTAGTCGGCTAGGAAAATTGAGATTGCCAAATTTACCTAAAGAGTGAGGATCCTTTCGACATATTACTTGATTTCATTGGCATTTGGGATAGCGCGGAAAAAGATAATTTATCCTGTTGCTATTTACAAGATCTCAAATAGGTCTCGTTCTTGGCGAGGTGCCTGGCGTTTGGACTCTTAGTTGTGAAGATTCAAGCCAAGGATCCTGAGTGTATCTCGGACTTGTTCTCAATGCACTCCCAGAGAAGTCACCAAAGTTGTAACCACTCTGTCCTACAAACTGATAAGCTGGATGAGGAGGAGAATAAAAACAACTCTTGTGTGCTGGACCATATCTTAATGGGCTTGAAGAAGGAGATACAGGCAAAGATGTGATTGTTCTTGCATTATCTCTGCACATGAATACATGATAGGCAAGTTAATTTACAACTTCATGCATATAATATTGAGTGCAGAAATGTAAGACAATATTGTTAGTACCTTGGACTCCTCAAAGCCCTGGATGTTGCAGCCAATCCCCTTGTCCCATAATCTCCATCAAATGAGAGGATATTATTCCTATTTGACTGCAGTTCTAGTATGGGCTGCTCAGAAAGTTCACATAACAAAAGAGATTAGCTTAAATCCAGCTTTAGTTACTGATAAGCAAACTTCATAAAAACCACAGTAGATGTCATGATATCCAAATATACTGTGTTACAGTTTAGCATTTATAGTTGCCAACCTATGTGTATCATTCTAGCATGAAGCAACATTTATATACACACCAATCTGGAATTCTGGATCAAATGATTGTTCATGCACCAACACCAGACACATGAAACCAGCAGATTTCTATTCAACAAGAGTGATGATTGGATCCACAACTTTCATTCAGTTCTAGATTCCAATACCTAAGGTTATCTTGTAGGCACTCTCAGTTCAGCTGAATCTAGCCTTGTATGGTATACAGTAGAGTTATGTGCGTGCAGTACCCCTCTTTCCAGACAACATGACATGATAATCAAAGGCTATGACATTTATGTATTAAAACCAAGTAGCTGAAGTTCTTCCAATAAGCGTTTCCTAAATCAATCAGTTCAGGATGGGCTAGTTCGGTATTCAATATATATATATATATATGAACAATAGTCTGTGCAATCAGAGTAATTAAAACCATCAGAAAAGAGAAAGGGAAACAAGCATCATAAGAATATATACCGGAGTGCGGCTTCCATCAAAAGTGTAAGGAAATGCATCCTTGGTTATGCTGATGTTAGCAACTCTTGTGGTTGCTTGGTCCCGAATGAAAGGGTGATCTAGAAGTTGCAAGGCTGTCGGACGTGCTGATGGTTCTCGTTGCAAGCACAGCCTTATGAAATTTTTTGCTTCATTAGAAAGGTGATCAGGAATATCAGGAACATCTTTGCTGTTTCCGATTTTAAATATTGCAGCCACCTGTTGAATCCAGAAAAATAGAAAGGTTTAATCTTAAACAGTTTAGAGCTAGCCAGAAGAAAGACTTTAATCTATAAGATGTTTGGAATTTATATGCCGCACCCCTTCATACTGACTCCATGGTGGTTTTGATGTTGCCATTTCAAGTATAGTACAACCCAAGCTCCAGATATCCACAGCAAGGTTGTAGCCATTTGTATTCATGACAACCTGAGATCAGAAAAATACACACATAAGCGAGCCATACCTTGAAGAACTGAAGATGCTGAATGGATAAAACAATTAGCACCCAAAATAGCAGTTAAAACGTTTCTAGTGTGGAGAAAAAGGGAGTGATTCTGTGTTCATGTAGTTGAGAGAGAGAGAGAGAGAGAGCAAAAGTAATACCTCAGGTGCCATCCAATAAGGACTTCCCTTGAACGAAAGCATTGTACTAAAAGCTGTTATCTGGATCAGAAAGAAAGAAAATCAGTGGCCTGTCTTGATCATTAACTGGGGACAAAAAAGACCAAAAGTAGGAAGAAAAGATTATAGATCCCCATAAGCAGTTAGAGCAAAAGCATTCTTTCTAACCTCTGTTTTCATGACAACCAAATTCAGCATCATATCAATATCATTTTCTAGACACTTATTTTTCTTAGCCACAACTATTTTTGAAATATATTGAAGCTTCAGTATACGAATGAGGCCCATCATCCCCAAGATGAGATAAAGATAACATACGTGTTTTGCCATGCCAAAGTCTGCCAACTTGATTTCACCATTAGGATCTACTAATATGTTTGCCCCTTTTATGTCTCTGCAACGCAAACCCACAGCTTTAAAACATAAGACACAAATGAAGCTGAAGTTCCACACAAAAGATGACTAAGTGTCTATAATAAGAACTACAACCAGTTACCTGTGCACTGTATTTCTTCCATGTAAGTAAGCAAGTCCAGAAAGAATTTGTCTTGTATAGTTTTGAATAACAGGTTCCTTAAACGCACCATATTCTTGAAGCAATTTGTGGATTGAACCACCAGAGACATATTCCAAGTAAACAGAGAGTGTTTCTTCACCCTGGAAAAATGGCAATTGGATTTATATAAAGCAAGGTCCAACTGACTGGTCTCAGGAGGAGGATTCCAATGATCAGAATCATGTGCAAATGAATCATGTGCATGTCATATCCTCGAGAGCAGAATATAAAACCATACCAGTTCACTTCCATAGTATCGAACAATGTTTGGATGAGAAAGCTGACTCAGCAAATTTATCTCCTGTTGATATCAAGAATGGTTACAAAACCAGACAATCAAATGTAACAGGTAAGGGTTTCAATATCAACTTGTTAAAGGATACCAGAAAGTAGATCCAACAGAGAAATTGTAAAATGATGTACTCAAGAGAGATTTAGTCAAAATTATTGCCTGGTTCAGTTGCTTGAGGCATTCTTTTGATGTCTGATCATCAGAAACGACCTTAACTTCTTTTATCGCACACATCTGCCCACTTTCACTATCAAACATGGATACACAATACTTAGAGAAGCATAATGGAGAAAACCAGTAAACAAATCTCTGCTAATTATTTGGAAAATCTGAGGGCATGATGATGCCTGCTAAACATTTTTCTCATGTCACATATTAGCAGATTAGCTACCATGAATGCATGACAACAGCTACTATCTGTTGCTGATAGATTAAACTCTTTAAGCATTAATGACTCTTACAGTGTGTGATAATTAACCTACACAGAGAGCAAGTCCTACCTATTAAATCCAAGGTAAACATGTCCAAAAGTTCCCCTTCCTAAGAGTCTCCCTTTTCGCCATTTCGACAGAGTACAAGGCGTATTTTCACTCACTCCATAAGTTCTTGTGCTAGGCAAGACAGAAGAAGGACTAGTAGGAGAACCTGGTGGAAGAGGCAACTTATGACATTGGGACTTCCCATCTTCCTTTCTCCCTGTAGGAGACTCGAGACTCACTCCAGACAATCTATGATGCAGAGGTGATGTTGGGCTGGTTGCCCCTCTCGACCCTGGACCGGGGCTTTTCCACCCCATGTTCATTCTAATTTCACCTTGGCCTCTGGGATCAATATATGACCTGAAATTTCAATTGATGTCAGCTCTCTGAAAACCATTGTAGAAATGCTTAATTTGTGTGTGTGAAGAACAGAATAACATATGACAAATTAGAACTTCTGGCTTATTACAAACATATGCTATGTTATTTATAGATGCAAGCATCCAACACTGTCAATCAAGAATTATTGTCAATTCCAAAACGCATTAGTGATTGATTTAACGAAATTAATCTTAACTTTAAGGAAGTTGGCCTTTGGGGCAAAAATGTTTTAATAGTCCTAAAATTCAGAGAGAAAATTTATTAAAATTAAAAACATCTGAGCCCCATAATTTGAGAAAATCCAAATCTTGTATTCTAACTGAAAAGAGGAAAACCCCCCCAACCCAAAGTAAACAAAATTCTGACAACACAAAAATTAAGAGAGAGCATTTTAGCTCCAAAAGCTGAAAAAATTTAACAGATGGCAGACCCATATGGATATTCTGATAAACCGCAAGAAAAAAAAAACAGAAGCAATCAAAACTCTGACACCCAAAAAAAGAGAGAGAAGAAAAAGTATTTTTTTAATAATTAAACTTTCAATCTTCAGAATCCAAAAAAATATTAAAAGTAACATAAATGAAGATTTCAAAAAACCTGCAGGCCAGGAATTGAACCGGATCATTTGCAGTCTGATTATCTTCAGAAGAGCCACTAGAGCTAACACTAGAAACTGAAGCCGACCCAGATCCCAACCCGACTCCATGATCACTTTGCATCGACGAAACAGATGGTCTAGGCAAAGGAATCCCTCTTTTCTCCCCTGAATCCGAATCGAAACCCGAAAACCCAGATGACCCACCACCAACAGCGACAAAATCCTTGCTGCCTCGTGGCGAATTACGGGTGCTTAAAGGAAGCCCTCCTCCGTCATCGAAGCTCTTTGGGTGGTTGCCGTTGTTGTCCTTGTTGGCGGCTGCTGCTGCTGCTGCTTCTTTCTTTTTACCACCACCGCGGCCGCCGGCCAAGACCGCCGCCACAGCCACCATAGCAGCAGCATCGGTTTTATTGGGTGAAGACTTGATTAATCCGATGGTAGTGCCACGTGGGCTTTGATTGTTGAGGACTCTCTTCTTTATCTTACTAGATTTTTACCCACAAACCAGGCATTTTTCTTTAATATATTTTTTTTTCTCTACGAGATTGAAGATGGTGAAGAAGAGAAGGAGACGGAGAAGAAAAGAAGAAGAGAAGAAGAAGAAGAAGAGGATAAAGACTCTAGTAAGAAATGCAGAGAAGAAAGTTTGGATTTGGGAAAGACGTTGAGATTTTATATGGAGGAGAGGAGGCCGATAGGAAATGCAGAGAAAGACTTTGGAGAGAAAGAGAAAGAAAATTATTTTATTACATTTTGTTTATGAGTGGGCCATGGCTACAGTGAGGAACAGCTAAGGAAGGGGAAGGGTGGGGGTGGCGATTTGGGGGACGGCCGAGGTGGTTGATACAAGAAAGTGAGGGTGGGGTGGGGATGACGTGGCTGCTTTTTATGTTTTAACTTTTTTTAGAAAACAAAAAAGAAAATGAAGTTAATAAATGCTCATACGCGTGGTAACTTGCTATTCTCTGTCTCTTTCTTCTCTGCTCCAAGCCAAGTAACCATCACTCGTTTTTAAGTTCTAACGTATATGCTTAGCTCAGCTACTAATGATGAGGGAGTGAAAATCCTGAGGCATCCATTCGTATTTTTACACCCCAACAATGAAAACAAACAAACTTATTACATGATAAAAAAGAGAATTAAATTATTAATAAAATATACTTTTTATTTAATCTTAATTAATCGAAGGAAGGGATAAAAGTGGATCCGACACCTATAGACAAGTCTAGAACAATAGTGGTACCTTAATCAACAATCTGATTCACTGTTGAAAAAGGTCGACAGAGATGAAAGATAAATCAGATTGACAACGTGCATGTAGCAGCAGTTGCTTGCAAAAAAAAGGAGGGAATCTACCTGGGTTATTGTGCTTTTTCCCCCCTTTTGCCACTAATAATTAGACAAAATGGAGTACAATCTTAAAACGGACTACACACGTAACTATATAAAGCCAAAAAAGTTGGATATAAAGGGAAAAAAAAAAGGAGATGGTAAAATGAATTTAAATTCAAAAAACTGGAATCGAAATAATTCTAATTAACATTAAATACTTAAAATTTATATATGATTTAAATTTAAAATGATCAAAATTCGATTCTAGCATAATCTGAACGGAACACACCTAATTGCTACCTCTCCAGCTTCACGAAGTGTGTGGTTTGGTACCTTGATTTGGATTTGGTGTTCATGATAATATCTTTTTTTCATTTTTTATTTGTTTATTCTGTTTATTGCCTTTTCTTTCGTTTTATGTTTTTAGAGTAATGATCATGTGGAGTTAACGACAGTTCCTTAGTGTACACCTTCGACGCCTCACTTTGCCATGTCATCTATACCCCTGCGCTAAGTCACATCTAGCAATTTTGTTTTCTGATTTTTGTCATTTTAGGCATCATTTTCTTTTCACTTGACATGATAGGAAAAAGTTCGGAGTATTTCTATTCATTCCTTTTTAAATGCTACATAAATTTATTCAATATTATTCTTATCATTAAAGTTTTTAAATTCTATTACGATATTAAAGGATTGTCACATAAATGCCAAATGAAGCATAGAAAGGAGCAAAAACATTTTCTTTTTTCTTTTAATCAATGAAGGATGAGGTTTAATTTAAATTAAATTTAATAAATGGTGGTTTAAGATGGATTGAAACAAATGGGGTTGTTTGTTTCTTTTGAACTATTTAAGGAGGATTCTCTAGTGTCCTTAATAACTTCAATTTCGTGGGCAACATAATTATTCTATCAAGTTTTAAAAAAAATTAATACTAATAATTGCATTATGCATGCCTGATCTCAGCGTTTTATATACAAGAAGACAAAATTTTGATCATTATCCAAAAGTCCCATATAATCTTCCAAAGAATATTTTTTTTTTATTTTTTTTAATTTTTGGTATAATCGAGGCGTCCTTTCTTTTTCATCTGGTGGAATCAGAGCTCAAGGAGGCACACGGGATTGAACATTGAGTCTTATCTTTAAAGGGAAATAATAATCGTCAAATCATTTTTTATTTTTTTTAATAGAAAAATTTAAATAGTAGTTACAATCAATAAAATAAAGCCAACATATTTGTAATAACTCTTTTATTTAAACATAATATTAAAATTTTATTATTTCTTATTATATAGTATTAATAAAAGATATTGACATGTTATAGTATCTTATGATATGATATAATGATATAATTATGTGATATTTTATTGTTACGTTTATGTTATGTAAGTGTTATGTGATATGAAAATAATAAATAATATTTTAATTAAAAATAAAAATAAACATAAGTTTTTAAAATATATTACTTTTAATATATAACATAAAATATGTCACTATAAGGCCCGTACATCAAATCATATCCCTTCACTTACAAGCTTAACAAATAAACAAACCGACCTTATCTTTATACAAGCGTTACGGGATATGTTCTGGGGGCAAAAATCAAGCCGGCTTTTGGCAAGGTCCAAAAGCGGTTATTTATTGGCTTTGGCTTCTCCTTGATTTTATATCAAGACAAATGGAAATTCACATGTTGCACATTAAGCATGAATTAGTGATTTTACTTTTAAGATTATGTGAAATTAGAAAGAAAATAATTTAACCAATTTAAACACGGGATTTAAATTCTAATCTTTAGACAAACAAGGAAGAGGATCGACACAACTTGATTTAAGGCATATTTATTTAATAATTTAGAAATTGAAATTTTACCTAATTCTTCTATCAATTGAGCTAATAAATAAGGTTATTAAAATGATAAGTTAATAATTAGACTAGCTCCATGTCCTTATTTTCGTTTCTTTTCTCTCCCATCAAACTAAAATTTGCATGTTTATATGTTTCTTTTTTTTTTCCGGCTCGTTATTATTCTTTTCATTTACATACTGGGTGTAATAAAAATTATTTTTTTAATGAAATTATATGTACATAAGTAAAAACTACAATCATTATTAAAATAAATCAATATACATGACATAATTATTATATTGAATATAAATCAAAAAATAATTTAATAATTAACATAAAATCAAATCAAATTCATACTATATGTCAAAGTTTGACCCTGAAAATTTTCTTTTGTCAGAAATGATCTTGAGAAGTCTAATGTATCAAATTATCCCATGAATTCTCAATTTTCCTCTTTTTTTTTTATTAATCTGTTTGCAACATTGGGTAGCATAGCAATCATATGGGACAAATGGGCAAATTAATACAAGTATACAACTTTGCAACTCGCATCTGCTGGCCTCTTACAAAAAGGTTGATGGCATTTAACTTGCTAACAAGAAACAAAAGAAGATAATAAAAAATTAAAAATGGCAGATCAGAGACCAACAAAAGCCCAAACTCAAAAAGCCATTGTGCTCGATGGGAATTATGAGAAGCCTGCTTTCTTCTAATAATGATGTATCTCTACTTAAAACAATAGAAAGCAATTTGTTATATATTTATTGATTATCCCTTCCCTACTGATCTCCCAAGTGAACCTTTTGAGTTTGTCTCAGGTTTCATTGTGCTTGTTTTGTTCCTCTTAATTTATTTCTGATAAGATGTATGTATAAACTACAAGGTGTTAGTGCTGTACTGCCGGCAGCTAGATGTTTTGTTTGTCCTCTAATGCTTTGTAAATGGCCTGTAATTAACATTGTAATTCATCTATTTTTTTATTTAAGAAAATTTAACCTTTTAACTGTAATTACAAGCACTCGAGGATGATGGATATGTTACACTGCAGTTTATAGAGAGAAGGATTTTGTTTTCCCTAAGAGTGGATAAATAATGAGAATGTATTATTATTATTATTATTATTATTACTATTATTGACATAAATGAAATAAAAAAGGAGAGAGAAAAAAATAAAATTAAAAAGACTGGCCAACACATAATGTGAGAATATTCAATACAAAATTGAAAAATTTTTACATAAAGGTGGGATTTGATTATATTGAGACAGTACCTATTTTTCTTTAATTGGCATCCTTATTTAAATTAAATAAAATGAATAATTTGATAAATGTTATATCTCAAAATAAGTATTTAATTATTATAAAAAGTATATAAAATTTATGAGGAAATATGATTATAAAAATGGACTTTGGAAACTTATAAATTAATAGATGAGGTTGAATTTATATCAACAGCAGTACCTAAAATATTGACAAAGATTAATATATAGTTTTATCGTGTAACGTGGCACGTAATTTAAATAAGACTTCATACCCAAAAAAGGATTGTTATAAAAGTCTTGACTCTTTGGCTTTGTGCTAAAAAGTTTGCTACTAATATTCATAGATTATATTTTTCACAGTACAAATTGCACAAGTTGACCATTGTCCATTTCGCAATGTGAAGTTGATGCCCGTACGGATGGTGTTTGACAATTTCTTCCACTACAGTCAATCTCAATCCAAGTCAACAAAGCCAATAGCCCATCTTTTTATTATTATTATTTTTGGGTGTGTAAAGAAAATTTAAAAAAGTTATGATAACAGGTGAGTGACTTGGTCTAATATTTTCTTTGGATATATGGAAATAAAAGAATTTATAATTCCTATTTCTTAAAAGTGTAATTTTTCAATAGTTTCAAATTAAAAAGAATTTTGAGGGAAAGTAACAAAGAAGTGAACCATAGTACCATTCTGACCAAGCAACTGAAGAAGTGAAAATCTTGATATTTCATTTTATTATCATCAGTTCGAAGGATTTTAATAGTATAATAATATTAAGTTTTGAATATAACTGTTATGAATTTTAGATTAAGTCGGTTGATTTTAAATAAGTTAAATTTAAATTTAAAAATTGTTTTATGATGGGTAGAATTCTTGTTTTAAATTATGAATAGTGATTTATAATTGATAAGAATGAGTCAATCTATAAGTTTTATACTTGATAACAAGAAAATCCTAAGTGACTAAATCTCCTTTGTTGTCTCAAAAATTAGCATATTGCAAATGAATGTTGGGAATAGAGACATTATAAAACGAAGAAATGATATGATGATTTTTGTTATCTCCATCTTCAAGGTTTTTTGCAAACTTGGTAACACCCTCATCTACCCCATAACTAGAAAACTTCTCATACTTTGGATCCACATTGTAATTGCTTTGATAAAACAATTAGCATAAACATATGATAAATCAGAACCAAAAGATCAAAATTAGCACAAACATATGATAAGATGATTTGATAAAACAAACATATGATAAATAAATGATGTGATAGAATACGTAATTGATTAACAGATGACATAACAAAACATTTTGCTAGAATTTGATAACTTAATGATATAACTAAACCATGTGACAAATAAGTTGTCACCACAAACAGCATTAATACACTATCTAAGTAATATGTCTTTTTACCAAAAGATTAATTATATATATGTATATAAGATTCTTAACTTAATGATCTAAAAAAATCAAATTATAATCTGATAAATTTAAACTGATTTAATTTATAATTTATATAATTATGTTAATAATATTTTATTTTAATTCAAATACCACGATTGGGTATTTCTCTACGTTATTGGGACTAAGGTGTAATGTAATTCCGTCATATTGTTTCCAAACCGGAAGGGTGGGTTGGACCGACCAGGCCCTCAGCACAAGGCTTCGATAAATGTTCCATGTCATCAGGCATCAGCTTGCAGCTCGCGATGGCTACTTGGCCAGGCTAGGAAGGAGACATAAAGGAGGTCGGCTAGGGTAGGACGACACGTCTGACTAGTTACCCAAATTTCCCCATCACAAACCGCCTCTACTGATGACGCAATATTTTAATATATTGAGTACGTTTTAATTATTTATACTATATTTATTAAAATCAAAAAGGAAAATAAAAATCTCCCAATTCGTTTTTCACTAAAATTAACTATGAAATTTATACATAATTTTAAGCAATAATGTTTCATTAAAGTGATTATAAAATAAAAAAATAAAAATCAATATTTTAATTAATTTAAATTAGATAAACAATTACAAAATAAAATTTTACATTTTATCATCTAAAAAACTTTGTGTATAATATGATATAAGATTATATTTGTATTTAAAAAAAACATGAATTAAATAATGCCTAAAATAGTCATTTGCAACCAAATAAATCGGAATGTTAAATTGAATGCCAAAAAAGCAAGTTGAGGAGAATGGACCATATGAGGACGAATAGGATTTATTGATAATTATCTTAAAAGTAATTAAGGGCGGCGAACAGCTAATTATGTTAGTACTAATTCACATATGCAACGACGTCATTAGTGGTTGCGACATTTCACCCTAAACCCTTTATCACAAAAATTAGAGTTATAGATTAAAACAAGATTCATTTGGTTATCTTACTCAACTAATGGCTGTGCCTCCTCCCACACCCTAATTCCAATTAAGCACTAAATAGTTTATTTATATATACATACTTAGAGTACATGATGGCAGCCAATGCTTTTAACGTTCAGCATGTGTTTTGACTTGTGATGTCCTACATCCCGTCTTTTCACGCCCATTAGCGTTTTGGCCTTTGACTTTGTCGCGCCCTTCCGTCTTTATTTTTATCTCTTTTATATATATAGAGAGCAAACATGAGTTCATACAACCAAGTCCATGAATTATAACAAAAAAGTTAGCATAACCCTTATATTCTTATCAAGGTCAATTAAATCTCAGTATTTTTATATCACATTAAATAAACTCCTTTATCATTAATTATTAACTAAATATTATTAGTCAAAATTATATTTATTAGTTTAATATTTTTTTAATAATTAAAAAAAAAATTCGAACCTTACTTTTTAAATAGAGGGATAATGCACAAACAAATAAGTCAAATATTCGAGTATTACGTGCTGATGATATAACGTGTTAACATTCATATGGATAAAAGTTTTTAACTATAATAAAAATTTAAAGATTCAGTAGTATAAATTGATGTAATTCCAAGATTTTATATTATCTAAACCTATAAATTTGTCAAGTAGGAACATGGTTAGAGCAAAATTTGACTTAGTTAAGGCATTTTTATTTTTATTTTAATGTAAGCATCATATAAAACCTTATACAATGGCTGCTCGATCGCTTTAATTATTTTTATTGACTTAGTAGTATTGATAATTTCCATAAGGTTTCGAAAGAAACATGTAAATATTTTAAAGATTTCTTTTTCAACAGGGTGGTCTACAATTTACCAGGCAAATTATAGATTTGTTTCGACAGACTGAGGTCCAAGAAGGTAAGCAAAAACGGGGCCGTCTATTGACGATGACTTTATTCTCTGACCATCCTCTTGACCTGGTCTTGTTTACTTGAGACAATGCTATACATTGGAAATTGTCAAACTACATAACAAATTACACCTGATATTTATTTCTTTTATTAAGGTGGAGTCGAACCCAGAATTTATATATCAAATAACAAAACAGAACAGAACCAATCCGTTGTAAATGGTCCCTTTTATGTCTATGGCAGCTACTATGTTCACTACTAATAGTGAAGATTTTCACTAATTTTATGTTTTAATAAGAATATGACCCTTAAAAATCTTTTTCTTTCTTCTCTATATCAAAATAGAAAATTTTATATATCAGTTTACTAGCAAATTAGAAACAAAATTTATTCAATTATCCGTCATTAGTCAAAAATAATAATATAACTTGAAAAAAAATGGTTTTTCAATAAAAATAAATAAATGACAAAGATATTCATTATTTCTACAGAAGATAGACACCGTGCTTAACTGTTTTTACTTTTGGCTCTTAATTGTTTTAGTTTGAAGCAAAAGGGTTAAAAATAGGTTTAGATATAAAAGCAAATAATGTTGTGAAATGATTAGGAATCCTAACAATTTACTCATTATATTTTTTATTATTTACTTTTACTTTTCAGTATGTTTGAAAAGCAAAAAGTAAATAAGAAGAACTCAAATAATTAAATTAAGCAATTGAGAATGGAGTCTTAAACCACAAAGGAGGAAATCATATCATTGTGGCCATCATTTACTCTTCATTTAACCTTAAGCAAAGCATGCATTTGCCAAGTTTTAGGCCCATAGATCATCTGATTTTTAAACATATAATTAAGGGACATCCTTAATTATTACGAAGAAAGCCCCGCCCCCCGAAACACAGTTCTAGAACAATAATGATAAATTAGTCTTAGATTATTATTATAATAATAATATTTGGTAAGATTAGGACAAGAGATTATAATTGGTATTTGCCTAATCTTAATATGTTAGCAAGCAGTCAGCCTTTTTTTATCCCCATCTTGTTTACTATAATTTTTTTTTAAAAAAAAAACAAAGGTTAGATGAACTCCTTTTTAACCAACTTGGTGATTCATGAGGATATGTTAGGACCCACATTCATACAATTGAGGATGGGCAAATGATTGATTGTAATGAGCTGTTTATGGGATCACATTATCTTCTTAGGTTGGCTTCTAAAGGTGTTTGTGGGCCTAATCCTTTTGCAACCTACCAAATCATCATACACGTCATGCCCATGACCGTTCCCGTACATGATGATGATGATGTTGATCATATCTCTTCATCACTCTCCTTCCATCATCATCAGCATTCTCAGTCTAACAATTGCAATCTCTATATCCTTTATAACTTAATGGATAGATTGATCCTTAAGTTTTGCATTTTTTGTTAAAGCATACCAAAACAGCAGCAAAAACACCATGTGAACAACTTACTTCAATAGCTAAAACCACGGAATCTAATTATTTGTTTACATAGTACTAGAGTTTTATTTGTTTATATAGTTGAAGCTACTTGTATAAAGAGACCATGTGTGAAATATACTATACTTATTATTATTATTGTATATATTTGAATGTCCTATTTACTTTTATATACATTATTTGTTTTTTATATAAGAAATACAGTTATGATGAGCAGGCAGGCTTACCCTTAAAGAATCACAAGCTTGGTTGGAGTTTGAACACAAGTATTTTTTTTGTTTGGGCTGGGCCCAGACTGAGGCCATCCTTGTTTTAACATGTGTCAGCTCTCTAATAATTCTATTATTATTACAATTCTTGAGGAACAACTGAACCAAAGGCAAGGTATTGTCAGGAATTCAATAATCAAACAGACTGAAGCGGAAATTTGCTTTTACATTATTGGATGCCAATAGGAGAAGGCCATTCATATTAGAAGAAAGGTAAGAGTTTATCTTCAGCATTTTTAGCCGTCCTGTTTCTCAGTTTGAGCTCCCGATTCCCCATTTTCATTCCTTTTCGCCTCAAGGAATTGAATGAAACTCTCAAGTACAGCTTCAGGCTCGTCACGTTTCATGAGCTGCTGTGCTACTTCGGCTGGAGTGACCGTCATGCTTTGTAAAAGCTTTTCGATGGTAACAAAGGAAGAACAGTCTTGGATTCCAAGATATGTGGCTGCAAGCTTTCTAAACCCGACAGGAGTGCAATAGCCCATGTGAATATGGACATCCATTCGTCCAGGGCGCAACAGAGCTGGATCCAACTTCTCTTTATGATTTGTGGTGAAAATGATGATCCGCTCATTCCCACAACTCGACCATAAGCCATCGAGGAAGTTGAGTAATCCTGACAGCGTTACCTACAAAATCATGACAAGTAAACATGTGATGATCAAAACAAAAAAGAAACACCAATATAGAGTTATAGCAGTAGAACTGGAACATAATGGGCCACAGGCTTTGCACAGATTGACCCTGCCGGGCCAGGGTGGCTGTGGCCCAAATCCTACAGGTTTGTTACTTTATTTAAATCACCAATATATCTATATGTGAATATATCCAAAATGTAGAAATTTATCAGACAAAATAAAGCTTCTGTAAAAATCTCATTAGTCTGAAGCCAAACATTTTTCCTACAGTTTAAATTTGAGAAGTCACAAGTTGCAATGGCCAGAAAATGAAATAGTGGAAAGAGGAATAACAATTGAAAAAGCAATGGAAGGGAATCATGCATATAATTACCCCAGGATCACTAGAAGAAATGCGATTCGGTTGCTCATCCTCCTTTTCTTGTTGATCATCTTGAACCTTGGCACGATCACGAGACACTTTTGTGCCACAGTCGATGTCCTCAATGAGGAGAATAGACCGGTTTGTGGTAGATGTGAGGATATGCCTCAAGTCAGCGTCACTTCGAGCACTTTGGACCTGAAGGTCGT
>NW_018397255.1:6269978-6281611 GCF_002168275.2 Theobroma umbraticum | reverse complement strand
ACAAAAAAATAGTGTTTCCACTATAAACTTATGAAGAATTTTTACAAAAGAAAGAGCTGATCAAATTTAAAAGTTTTAAGGGCATTAAATCTGGAAGAAATTCGGTAGTGAACCTTCTTTCCTTTTTTTGTCTTCTTCTCCACTGCACCACCTAATACCACACATGGTTGCACTTCATCGATCTGAGAAAAGTAAAATACAATATGGGATTTTGAATAAACTTGTCATTCATTAACTTCATGCATATGGCCTAAGAAAGACTAACATCTGCAATTACATACAATGTCAAGGTCCCATATTTCAATCGACGGCTCCATTGAACCAATAGCCACAAAATTCCCTGCAACAAAAAGGAAGAGCAAGTGGACAAATGTGAACTAGCATCTGCTGAAACTGAAAACATATAGGTGCATGATTTTTCCAATATCTAAGATTTCAAAAACAAACAACAACATCCAACCATGTCCACTTAATCTAAAGCCTTAGGAGATTAGGGTGTATAAATTCTCCAGAACAAAACTGAAAATGAAGTACTTCTTCGAAACACACATGCACACAGACACACATAGACAAATACACCCACAAAAACTTTCAAAGAAAATACGAACACAAGTGTCAAACCTTTTTCTCCCCCTTTAAGTGGGAAGTCAAGCCATGCAGTGCAAAGGGGAAATGCTGAAATGATGATATCATGGTGAACATACATATTTGAATCACCATCGTCTGAATCCTCATATATCCAAACCTGCTTGCATAGAAATGGTGCACAATGAATGTCTAGGGTGTTCATGTCTGAGTTTTTGCGAATGATTGCATGTGTGTGTGTGAGAGAGAGAGAGAGAAGGTAACATGCCTCAAGATGGCTGACATCATCTTCATTGCGTGCACAAACTACGACAGCATCCATAGGTCTAATGGTCATGTCCTCAATCTCTTCTGAATCATCATCCTAAAAATTTTCCTAGCATCAGAAGCTAAACAAGTTATGAAAATCAGGCCATATAATATGGAAGTTCAGATTCTTACATCCTGATCCTTTAAATATGGATCCATGTCATTGCTTGGATAGTAAAGGTCACCAAGACCCTTGCTAAATAGCTCAATACCTGACATCAACAATGAGTGGATGCTTCATTAGATACATATCAAACATCAAACAAATAGCAAGGCACAGCCAGTCATAATTAATATCAAACTCTACAAATTCGAAACGTTTCAAGATCAACCACAAATCATCTACTCCTGAAAACAACAAAATAAATGGAAGAAACAAATAAAACCAGTCAACCATCCAAGCAGAGATACCATCATCCTCTTCGTCATAATTTTCCATGTCAAGTTCTTTCAACCCATCTGTAAGATCTTCTAATTGTGCCCCTGACTTGTTGTTGGAAGTTTTTCCAAGGGCCTCTGCCACAGCAAGTGCTTGGGCAACTTCACCGGTTTGCTTCTTAGCTTCAGCATCCATATCTTCATCTTCATCCTCACTACCATTATCTTCACTGTATGAAACAAGACCATTAAAAAGGCTGCATCAATCTAATTCCTTTATGCCAGTGAACTCACTTTTGGTATCTGAAAATGGTTAGTTTCTTTCTCATATATCCCAAAAGCACCTTAATGTCCTACTACTTGACTACATATATGCCCGTAAAAGGAGTCCATTCAACTGAAGCTCCATTCAGTTGTTAATTTCGCTACTTGCTTTTTGCTTCCAAAAGTAGAAAGTAAAAAGTGTATTTGTATAGAAATTCAGATAAAATTTTGAAACAACTAAAATTTATAAGAAAACAAAAATTTTGTGAAATAAGAAAACACATGATTTTACATTTATATAATAGAACAATTATGCTTGAATATGTGTTACATTTTTAATCATATGTTTTTATTTTTAGCACCTTTTGTATAACCAAAAAATAAGAGCAAAAAAGGCAAGTAACAAAGTTAACAACCAAATATAGCCTCAAAATATTTGGATGCAAATAAAACCAAATGCTAATTTCTTAATTCTTATTGCATCACTTATTAAACAAATAAATTATAGTTATCTCGAAAAAGTCCTTTTTTTCTTTTATTGGAAAAACTCAGACAAAATACCAAACAAGCAGTGATTACTTTTCCCATTTCCACTATTTTCAGTTTTTTTTTTTAATTTGAAACAACAAGGAGATAGCCAACTTAAATACTTATCTTATAATGTAAATAATAAACATAAACATAAACCATAAAAAAAGGTAAATATGAAAAGAGTACCTTCTCTCTAAAGCACCGGTCTTAATCAGTTCTTCAATTTCTTCTTTGGAAGGTAACTCAGACACTTCTGGTTCAGGCTTTGACGCCCCTTTTGGCACCCATGCGATTGCTGATATCATTCTTGAAGGTTGCCTTCTTATCTAAATTTTGTTTAACAGAAAGAGAAAACGAAAAGCCTTAGAACGTAAAAAGCTGAGTTGAAAGAAATAGGTAACAGAAGATATGATACATACAAGTTGAAACTGATTACTGAAAGCAAAAAAAAAAAAAAAACGCAAAAGGATTGGGGATAGCCGAAAGGGGGTTTTGTTGGACAGCCTAAAACCCTAAATGGTGGCCCGAACCGGTACGTTTTTCATTTTTATCAAAATACTTACCAAATCCATGTACTTATATATTTTATTTAATTTAGTTATTATATTTAAAATCAAAATAATTTAATTTTTTAATTTTAAAAATTATTCAAATTTAATTTTTTATCGTACTGATATTTAATTTTATTGTTGAAAGAGATAATATCAATATTAACAAGTTGACATGATATATTTTAATGTCATAACATAAACATAATAATATGATAATGTCACGTGATACTGATATGATAACGTGACAATAAATGCTAATGTGGCAGATTGAAAAAAAAAATATTTAAAAAAAATTATATCACTTTATAAAGATTAAATTGAATAAGATTAAAGTGTCAATTTACATACAATTGAAGTTAAAAACTAAGTCAAATTTAAAATAAATTTTTAAAATTTTTATTTTATTATAAATAGAAGGAAAAAAAATTACTTAGTTTTTTATATTATTTTATTTCAACATAATACAAGTTATTTATCCAAATCTAGTTTTAGATATGAATTTTTTTTCATAATATTTTTACATAACGAGAATTCAAACTTAATTTTTATAAAAAAGATAAATTAATATTCTTATTTTGAAATCAAATAATCAAGTGAAAAAATATTTATATATATTTTTTAACACAACAAATCTTTTACATTTAAACATTTAACTTATTAATAAATATATTTATTATATTTTTCTAATATTTTTTTAATTTAATTTCTTAACGCTTTAATTTTATTCAATTTAATCTCTATATTATATATTTTTATTCAACTTAATCTCTATTATGTGTCACGAATTTTTTTTCATTCTACCATTTGACATCAACACATTGGCATACCAGTGCCACATCAACATATTAGTGTCACATGGTATTATCACGTTATTAAGTCGATGCTATGTGGTACTGCCCACCATCATGTTGGTGTTACGTTAATATTGACCTCGTTCCCTTAAATGATAAAATTGGATATTGTTAAAAAAATGATTAAATTAAAATAATTTTTAAAATTAAGAGATTAACTTATTTTGATTTTGAGTATAGAGATTAAATTAAACAAAATGTATGAGCATAAAGACTTTATGAATATTTTAACCCTTTTTTTTACTAATATTTAAAAATTCTATCATTTTTTTTACCATGAGCAATAAGGTATGAGGAAGTCTACAATGAAAAGGTGAGTTTGCTTGTGTGAAATTTTTTCATACACTATGGCCACTTGTTTGCTTTGAGGTCACTATTTCAATAGTGGAGTTAAAACATTTTATCATTTTCTTTTAATAGAGAAATAACAATTATATGTTTTAAATAGTTTATGACTTTTAACCTAAAACAATTTTAACAAATGAAGAACTAAAAAACTATAACTCCCTACTTAATAGTTCATCAATTATTACCATAAAATTTATATAATGTTATCAAATAATATATGATCATATCATATGTATATATCATAAATAAATAAAATATTTATTAAAATATAATATATATATGAAATTAATAATTGATATAGTAATTTATTTATATAATAAATAAATAATAAAATTAGTTTTTAAAGACATATATATGTTTAAGAATAAAATTAATAAAATTATAATAAAACTACAAATTTTAAACTTTTGTAAAAAGAAGGTTAAGGCTTAGCAGGGATTATACACGATGAATGGAACTAGAAGGAGAAAAAATAGGATTGTAAAGAGAGACATGTTTAATACTTGTAAGCAAGGGCATGAAGCTTAAAAAGCTTCTTTTAGAACATGAGCATGCTTCCCTCTGGCTTAGTTGATTTCTAAAGAATTTTATAGCATAATAATTATATGGGAAAACTTTTGTTTCGTCTTCAGTGTTGGAAACATTTCTAATTGGTTAGGAAAATATTTCAAAGTTAGAACACAGAGGGATAATATGTTTAGAAGCATTGGTTTCCATTTATGCTCTCACAACTTAATTGAAAAATGAATTTTATTTTTGCGGGAAATAGAAAAAGATTTCCCCGGAAATGCAAAAACACAGTTTGCCAACCCTTTTTTTTATTGTATTTTCCAATTGGAAATTCGGAATCAGCTGTGGAACTTTCTCTGACCCCACAAGATCTATCCTTGATGGATGGGTCCAGCTAATTCTGACACGCCCTACTATATCGTGCCACGTCAGAGGAAGACCGGCATCCAGAGCACGACAATCGGACGGTTATGCGTCAGAGTTGTTGAAAATAAAATGACCTTTTCACCAACGAATTACCCAAGCAAACAAAAGAAACGATTAACGAACCACGAGACACAGAGAAACGAAGAGGAAAACGGAGCGCCAATCATCGGTCAATTTTAGCCCATGAAGAATCGCTCCAACAAAACACACAAATGCAAGCCAAAAAAAAAAAAAACCCTCGCCACCAAAATCGCTGCACTGACCTCTCCTTGTTCGTCACGTGTCACTAATAGTACGGAACTCGGATTCACCTTCCCGTTCCAGCGCCAGCTCCTCTCATAGCCTGTTCATTTTCTCTCCCCTTACCTCCAAGTAACCAAACTCTCTCTCCACAATCCCCTTCTTTCTTTCCTTTTTTTCCCATACATTTGTTTATCAGGTAAAGCCACTTTTAAGGCAGCTCTCTCTCTGTTTCTCTTTTTTTCCCTTGTTTTGTATTCTTTTTGGATTAAACGTAAGATTCAACTTTCTTTGATTGCTCTGTTTGGTTGGAGAGAAAAAGGAATGGAGATGAACGTACGTAGAGAGTTTTCCGTTTATTTTCCTTCTTTTTGTTAGCTTCCAAATGAAGTTTTAAGCTACATTTTTATTCTTAATGAGCAATTTGAGTCAAAACTCATCGTACTTCTATATATTAATAAATATGTAATGATATTGTTTGCCTTGCGCATGAACACCGAACGTGTTTTTCTCTTATTGTCGTCCACTTTCTGACCTACCAAACGGCCTTCAAACTGATCGTTTTACTGGATTTAGCTTTCTTTCAAAATTTTTATAATGCAATGTGCTTCATATATCTTTCTTTTTTGTTTGTTATAGGGCTTTGAGTAGTAGAGAGTTGAGAAAAGCTTCTTTCTAAATAACGTGTTTAACTCAGTAATGACCAATAGCGAAACGGGCCCGCAAGGGCTGACGAAGAGGCCGTCGCGAAGCGCAGCCACCACAACGTTCTCAACGGAGGTGTTCGACAACGAGGTCGTACCTTCCTCACTTAGTTCCATCGCTCCCATTCTCCGCATTGCCAAAGAGATCGAACCTGAACGTCCCCGTGTCTCCTATCTCTGTACGTCCATTAAGTTTCTTTTCCCTTTTTTTTCCTGTGTTTTGAGTTTTTTAATTAAAGTTATTTTTTTCTGATTTTGATTTTATTCGAAAAAAACAGGTCGTTTCTATGCTTTTGAGAAAGCACATAGGTTGGATCCGAGCTCCAGCGGACGTGGAGTGAGGCAGTTCAAGACTGGTTTGCTGCAAAGATTAGAGAGGGTAAATTTGATACACTACTAACTACACAATTTTCAATAACATTTTTCTTGATTCTATTTTGTTTAGGACAAAAAGGAAAGAATCTTTAAAACAAATGAATTACCAAAAAAAGAAAGAAAAAAAAATCAGAGAACGATTATATGATGTGCTCAATCACTTATGAGCTCTGGTATATCTGCTGATGAATTTGTTAAATCTTTGGTTTGGGTTGTTTACTATTTTTGGCTGCATACGCCTTATGGGCAGCTACCATGTCCCTGGCGCTGGTGAAATCTTTTGCTGGTGTCAATAGAGCGGGAATGTTTGTGGTTTTTTTTCTCAACACGGTGTTTGACAAAAAAAAAAAGAAGGGCATACAAGAATAAATCATTGAAACAGGGAAATGTTTCCCTTTTTGTTTGATATATAAAAAAGGAAAAATAAAATAGAAAACAACTGTTGAGAGTAACCTTGTAAATAACTTTTTTTTGAAAGGCAACATTGTAAATAAGTTATTAATCAATTTAAACTAAAGGAAGGTTTTTTTTAAAGATTTTCCTTAATTATTCAGGTTAATTTTTAAAAGAAGAGATAAGAAGATTGAATTATAAAGTGTAATTAACTACAAAGTTATTCCTTTTTCCTTCATTCTTTCTATTTTACTCTAATCAAATATTTGACGATATATTTTGCCCGTCACTGTTTCCTTCTCCTTCTATTTCCTTTCTTTTTTTTTTCCATGGCCTATTGCTATCTAACACATAGTTTAGAAGGGAAATACTGAACCGGGAAGTTCCTAAAGACAATGAAAAATTTTATAATTTTGTTTGGATAACTAAAAATAAAAGAAAAGGTGTATGTGGAGTACATAAAATATTTTTGAGGAGTTGAGAGAAATAAAATGGAGGGTTGATGTCTTTTCTCGATTTTCCATTTTAATAGTAAAAACATAATCCAAGTAATATTCACCAGTGGCACTTGGTTCTTTTTTCGAGGGAATAATACTTTTTTGGAATTGAGAGAAGGGATTCGAAATGCTCAAGGCTTTTGTTTACGGTCTTTGTATGACATGTTACGTGGCGTGTCAATTAGATGTTTAGAAAACACTACTCCTAGAGAATTACTAGCAAACAAGAGCATTTAAATTCCTCTCTAATTATTCCAGTTAGCGGTAGCGAAAGGAAGGTGAGCTCTTCTGGTTTAGTTTTCAGAACTATTTTATCCTTCCAGTTATCTGTACCAAATCATCGTCACTGATTGATTCTGCTTGCATGCATCTGTTTTGTTCTTGTTTATGTAGATGGCTATCTTGCTTTTTATAAACGCCATATACAATTTGGGTTTTGGAGAATCCAAAGTTCATAGCATATTCAATTGCTTTTGTTTCTTAAGCTGAGAGTTCTGTTGCCGATGTGCCCATGTTTTTCTTTTGCTCCTTTCTTTGGGATGACATGATAACAACCGTTAAGCTGCGCTGTTCTGCTTTCCTTGTTTGTTTCCCCGACTATGTCAAAATCTTTGCTACGATCACTTGCAATCTCGCAGCTATAGGCATAAGTTGGTGGCATAAATGTTTTTAGCTTTTGGTGAATTAATGCGAAATATGGACTCAGGACAATGCATCCAGTCTTGCCTCTCGTGTTAAAAAGACTGATGCACGGGAAATTGAGAGCTATTATCAGCAATACTATGAACACTATGTTAGAGCACTGGACCAGGGCGACCAGGCAGACAGGTATTATCATAATAGTTCTGTTATAAGTATGAAAAAAATGGGTTCCCACGACACTTGCTTCTTGTCTGTCAACTAATTTTTTTCCCAATTTGTTGACAGAGCTCAACTTGGCAAAGCTTATCAAACAGCTGGAGTGCTTTTTGAAGTGCTCTGTGCCGTTAATAAAACTGAGAAAGTTGAAGAAGTTGCTCCGGAGGTTAGTCTTATCTTTAGAAATTCCTTAAAGATTCTAGTGAAACCGCCGATTATTTTTTATTGTAATATTGTCAATTGGATGGCATAAAAATGTATTTATAATGATATTTCCGTGGCAGATTATTGCAGCAGCTAAAGATGTCCAAGAAAAGAAGGAAATCTATACTCCCTACAACATTCTTCCTTTGGATGCTGCTGGGGCTTCACAGTCTATCATGCAGCTTGAGGAGGTAATAAATAATATCATTGATCATTCCACTAGTCAGTGGCAGAGCTAAAAAATTTTGTCAGTGGGGTCATGTTTAGCACAATGTAACAAGAGATGCACACATTAAATCATTTAGAAATTGACACAAAATTTCTAACATTTAAAACATATAAAAATCAAATAGGTTATCTCATTTCGTTGGGAAGAATATGAGAATAATTGAATACATTGTTCTATAGTTGTCTTGTAAATATCCTTTTTTTTTTGGTCATATAAAATGAAATATGATTTTATGTTAACTGGCCAGAGACAACAATTAGGTTGCTCTCATTTTTCCTTGAAACCCCTTCAATGAAGATAGGATTTATTCTAATAACTTGTACCTCCATTAAAAAAACTTACTGCTTAAGTTAACTACCGCATTAAAAAGATCTTTTCTATGAGGACAAATTTTTTCATTGCAAAATAAAGGTTATGTAGACTTTGCAAATGGATTGCCACCAACAATATAAATTGAAAACTTTAAAAATACATATATTAAGTATTGGAGTTGGACTCATATATTTGACTTCTTCTTTAGTAAAATACGGTTGAAATTTACTTGTTGACCCTTTTATTTTAGGTTTTTATTCAAATTTAGTTGGACTTATGTGTAAAAAACTACATTTTTTTTTATTAGAGTTTTTGTTTGCTAATCGATTCAAAGTACAGTGAAATAACCCCCTCTGAACTAGCTGTAGCTTTGCCTTGCCACTGATCATGTATTAGTATGCTGTACTGTAATTCCACAATCTTTTTTGTTGGTGTCTTGTTTTGGATACTACTTGAGCTTTACTTCAATACAGGTTAAGGCTGCCGTGGCTGCATTATGGAACACTCGTGGCTTGAACTGGCCTGCAGCGTTTGAGCCACATAGGCAAAAACATGGAGACTTGGACCTTCTGGATTGGTTAAGAGCCATGTTTGGATTCCAGGCATGTTTTGAAGCACTTTCCCTCCACATAGACATTCACCAGAAAGATGCTTATGGTTGAATGACTAAATGGTCTTCTGAAAATAATGCGTATATTTGGTTACATTGTTCACTGCAGAGAGACAATGTCAGGAACATGAGGGAGCACTTGATTTTGCTGCTTGCCAATAATCATATAAGACTTCGCCCTAAGCCTGAACCTCTTAATAAGGTATGCATCAGCATTTAATCTCTTTCTCAGTTGCATGCCAGTGGTTACAGAAATTTCAATAGCAAGTGTTTATATAGTTGCACTTAGATGCTCTTCTAAGCTTAAGAGCATGGAAGTGAGTATCCATCCGGCCTATGTGATAGTAAGTGTTTTGTCTTTTTTGAATGCAACTTTTCTGATTAAACTCTTTTCTTTTATGTAGCTTGATGAACGAGCAGTTGATGCTGTTATGAGCAAGCTATTTAAGAATTACAAAACATGGTGTAAATTCTTAGGACGCAAACATAGTTTACGGTAAATAACAACTTATACATCTAATTATCAGTGGATATTTCTGCACATACCTGTTCTGCTGTTTAACTTGAGTTTCCTTTACTGGCTAGAATTTTTGGTCTAATGTGTGCAAAATAATTTGTGTATAGACTGCCGCAAGGCTCTCAAGAAATACAACAGAGAAAAATACTATATATGGGATTATATCTCCTCATCTGGGGTGAGGCAGCTAATGTGCGATTCATGCCAGAATGTCTATGCTACATTTTTCATAATGTGAGTATCCTTCAAATATCTAAGTGGTATTATTCTTCTCCTTTGTTCATAAAATATATGTTCTCAACGAGAAATATATGGTTTCAAATATTTTGAATTACATCCCACAATATTCTCAGATGGCATATGAACTCCATGGCCTGTTGGCTGGAAATGTTAGCATAGTGACGGGGGAAAACATCAAGCCCTCGTATGGTGGAGACGATGAGGCATTCTTGCGGAAGGTTATAACACCCCTTTACTGTGTTATTGAAAAGGTATGCTTGAGCACAAATATACCAATTGTTCTTAGAATTTAGACTTTCTGTTCTAGATACAATGATTGAGTTTGACATATTCCAGGAAGCAGCAAAGAACCAAAATGGAACTGCGTCTCATTCACTCTGGTGTAATTATGATGATCTGAATGAGTATTTCTGGTTTGTATGGTTTCAATATCAAAATTTTATTGACCACCAGTCTCATTGGCTTCTGGATCTCTTTGTTTTAGTTAAAATTTGGTCCTACTGTATCTCATTCAGGTCTTCTGATTGCTTCTCTCTTGGATGGCCTATGCGTGATGATGGCGACTTTTTCAAATCAACCGCTGACATGGTATTCCTTAGCAGTTGTCTTCACTTTTCTTGAATAAGCTATTGATTCTGTGATTAATACAACTGCTATGCTAGGGAAAGAAGAATTCTCGAAGAAAATCTCGAAGCACAGGCAAATCAAATTTTGTTGAGATTAGATCATTTTGGCACCTCTTTCGAAGTTTTGATCGACTATGGACCTTTTATGTACTAGCTTTACAGGTATTAAAGTGTGACCTTGCTCGTAGTTTTGGATGCTTGTACGTTCAATATTCCAATCTTTTGCATGCAGGTATTGGTCATTCTTGCATGGAATGGAGCTTCATTAAAGGACATCTTCCGAAAGGATATACTGTATTATGTATCCAGTGTTTTCATCACGGCAGCCATTTTGCGTTTCCTTCAGAGTATGATGTTTTTACTTAAATTGAAGTCTTATAAAAGTTTGTTTCTCCCCAAGAATTATACTTTCATGTGCCTTTGGTTCTTAATATCCTATAGAAGCTATCTGGTGATGGAGGCAACATCCATTAAATATTCTGAGAAAGTTGTTAAGACTAAAAATTAACATTTAACTTCTATTAAGATACTGTAGTTTGTGGAAGCTTTTCTGATAGTTTCTTTCCTTGAATAATTTCAACATAATTCAAAATCATATTTCCTTCATCACTAGTATTCTATAAACAGGAAAAAGAAATAAAGAAATTGACTACTAAATCTCTTAAATCTCTCGTAACCATTAAAATCTGATTGATTGATAGTTGTTAATTTGGGAATTACTGATGCAACATCACAAGGTAGCAACTTGTTGCTTTATGCAAAGTTATATTTTTAGACTCGTTTATTCTATTCTTTTTCTCTATTTTGCAGCTAATAGTTTGATGAAGATTATATAATTTGAAGTCTTTTTTCTTTTTTAATTTCTAGAAGCTTTCATGTTTGCCTGGTGGATTTTTGCATACCCTCTTTGTTGAACAACAGTATGATTGTTTAAGATATGTGTCTCTTTGTGTGTGTGTGGTGGGGGAGGGGGGTTTCACAATGTTTAGATATCATGTTGAAGTTCCCAACCATTATTTTCTGACCTGCTCTTCTTCTGCATGTCCTTTTTAACTTTTCCCATGTGTGGCTATTA